>NW_024096446.1:0-112835 GCF_016545825.1 Eucalyptus grandis
GGTTTAAGTCAATTTGCAATCACTTTAGATATAATCTTGTAGGCATAATTGCAAAGACTAATAGGTCGGATCGGTCGAGGCTTTCTGGGTGTGAAACTTTTGGAATCGTGGTAATGATGGTTTTATTAGGATCTGTAGGCATAAACCCTATTCTAAAGAACACTTACCTAAAAAAAAAAAAAAAACCTATTCTAAAGAACTCCTGTACTAACATAAAAAGATCAGCCCGCAAAGTATCTCAATGTGTTTGATAAAAGAGGTCATTCAAAAGGCTTATGGAGCTGCTTATCATAATGGTTGTGGGGCTGATTTATGTGATTCTGGAGCTGTAGCTGTAAACTTGCTATTTTGTTGTGAGCTGTGGAAAATTTCAGACAACTCCATTTAGTGAGGGCCATCAATACTAGCGTGAGTCTTTATGTCAGATTGTGATTTGTTCCATGACCTGAATTCCAGGATTTATCAATAACTTCGCTACACTCTTTGTCCTATAACCAAAAGGCTTCAAAAATGAAGTACTTATGTTGGCACCCTGGTAAAGTTTCAGTAGTTAACAGTAAAGGACTATGGTCAGAGCCCACTGCAGGTAGCGCAATAACTTCTGCTTCAAGGAAAGCAAGACGCCATTCGTACGTACAAAATACTCGGTCTAACCTTTCTTTCACAAAATCAGCTCCTTCCCAATTGTTTGTCCAGGTATAAGCACAACCCTTGCTGTCCATGTCCATTAAGGCACAATCTTGTATTACTTGTCTAAAAGAAGTAGACCCGTTAAACGGGTGGGTCGGGTCGGGTTTGGGTCGGGTCATAAATGGTCCGACCCAAATCGACCCATTTAACCCGTTTATGACCCATTTATTATAGTGCAAAATTTTTGACCCATACCCGACCCGACCTATACTTGACCCATACCCGACCCATTTAACGAAACCTAAAAAAGTTTATATATATAAAATGATATTGCTAAAATGGTTTTATACAACACAAATTTAATGGATAATTTTTATAATTTTTAAAATAATTATTTTTAAAAAATCGAATTTTAATTATTTTTTATTTTTTTAAAAAATAATTATATTTTTAATTATTTTTATTTTTATTTTTAAGAATATAATATTTATTTTTCTTTTTCTTTTTTCTTTTCTTTTTCTTTTTCTTCTTCTTCTTGGTCGCCCGCCGCCACCAGGCGAGCCTCGAGCTCGCCCCGTCTCGCCGACGCCGGCGAGCTCGAGGCTCGCCGATCGGCGAGCTCGAGCTCGCCCGACGCCGCGAGCTCGAGTCTCGCCCAGATCCGCGAGCTCGAGCTCGCCCGACGCCGGCGAGCTCGAATCTCGCCCAGATCGGCGAGGCTCAGATCCGGCGAGCTCGAGGCTCGCCAAAGATCGGGCGAGCTCGAGCTCGCCCCTCGCCGGATCCGGGCGAGGCTCGAGCCTCGCCGGACGTCGGCGAGGCCTCCGCCTCGCCCGGATCCGGCGAGCTCGAGGCTCGTCGGCGAGTTGGAGTCTCGCCAGATCGGCGAGGCTCGAGCCTCGCCGGGCGTTGGCGAGGCCTCCGCCGCCAGATCCGGCGAGCTCGAGCTCGCCCGACGCCGCTCGCCGCCGGCGAGCTCGAGGCTCGAGTCTGGCCGGTCGCCGGCCATCGCCGTGCCGGAGACCGGAGGAAGAAGAAAGAAAAAAAGGAAAGAAAAAGAAAAGAAAAGAATTATAATTATAATTATAATTTCGGTTTTTATATAAAAAATTATAAAGTTAAAGAGATAAGAGAGATGGTGGGGTTTTGAGTTAAAATAAATAGGTTCATTTTTAATGGGTTAATAAATGGGTCATAAATGGGTCAACTCTTTAACCCATTTAAAACCTATATATTTTAGTCTTGATCCATTAAAACCCATTATAGGTGCTTTATGAAAGAAAGCTTGACCCATTAATAACCCATTTAACCATAAATGGGTCTATAAATGGGTTGCATAACCCATTTAACACCTCTAAAAAGAAGACATCCTGTGAGTTGCTACTGAACGCTTGCCAACCTTCTCCCAATGGTACATGACCTCATTGAAATCACCAATCAATATCCAAGGTAATATATTTGTAAAGGCAATCTATCGAAGTTCTGTCCAGAATAATTGGCGAGGTTGATAAGCCGTAGGTGCATGGACACATGTCAGACGCATAGATAGGCCACACCTAGAATCCATACAATTCATATCAAACAAATCTTGAGATGATTGAGTCATGTTTACTGTAAGATGATCATGCCACAGTGGAGCTAGCCCTCCTGCCAGACCAACAGGGTTTAGAATATAAGAGTTTCAAAATTTCAGGCATCGCTGAAGTCGAGTGATCACCTCCTCTCGATTCTTGGTTTCCATCAAAAATACGATGTCGGGCTTTTCTTTGGCCACGAGGGCCTTAAGGGCTCGAACTGTCAGGGGAGAGCCCAGACCTTGATAGTTCCAGCTTATAATCTTTATTTGTGCAAAGGTGAATGTTGAGGGCCAACCGCCATCACCCATTTTTCTGCATGAATAGCCAACAAGATAGGAGTTTCCATAAGAGTTCGCTCATCTATTGCTCCTTTTATAGTGCTACATGAATCATAAGGGGTGTATCGTTTAATTTTCTTAGCCGCTCCTGCTCTTGTGGATAGCCTTGTATTCTTTAATTTCCTGTGATTAGAAGGTTCCATTGCTTGCTGCTTAATGTTTTGTACTCCGGTGGGAACAGGGGGTATGGTGTAAGTACCTTCGCACATTTGAGGGTGAATAGCGTAGGTAGCAAGGTCTGGAACATTTTTGACTAGATGATTCATACCTTCAAGTTCCATTTCTAATGTTGTTAGCTCTCTATTCTGACATTTCTTCCCCATTCAGGTACATAGACTACTACACTTGTGGATGCGTCTCCCAGCTCTGTATTCTGACATTTCTTCCCCTGTTTAGGTTGCGGCTAGACTCCAGAGTCTGGTTCGTTGTACGACAGTAGTGCTGGATTAAAACGTGATGATGGAGGAGTCTCTGGCACAACCTCATCATCGGTATGTTGCTGCTCCTTATAAACGGCTCTCCAGTATGGGCTATACTCTTTAACTTCTGCCCTCAACCACTGTCCATAAGCCATTTTTTCTTTCGCTTCCATTTTTGCTTCAGTGAAAGGAACATCCTTATAGTACATTGCATAATGATCTATTTTCCCACAAGAATAACAAAAGTGTGGGAGTCGTTCATATATGAAATTGAGCTAAATTGCCTTCTTGGCTATGCGTATAAGTTGCCCTGCTTTCAACCGATCTCTTAGGTTGATTTCTACACGAGCTTTGCCAGTTCTAATTGTTGTGCCCTCTTTAGTATCCAATTTGACATCAACACCCTTTCCAATATTTTTCACAGCTCTGCAAATCATAGTTTCGGAGTACCATTGTAGCGGTAGACCATAGATTTGTACCCAAAATGCACAAGTTGAGAAATCATAGCAGTGTAGAGGCGTATTAGGTATCCATGGTTTGAAAATGACCAAATGGCCAGAAAACAGCCAAGGTCCACCCTCTTGTACCCTTTGTTTTTCATCTTCCAACTTAAACTTAGCGACGTAAATGTCACCTTCGCGTTGAGTAATTTCAACCTGTTCCGTTCTCCAAGCCCTCTTTAAGGTATTCTGAAAAGCTTGTACGTTTATAGAAGGATTGGATGGGACTTTACCTACCAGCATTAACTCACATTCTTCTACTTTATGACTTTTTTTCTGTGAACGATGTGCGAATGTGCTTTTGCATAAGGAACAAAGTTATGGATAAGTAGTAACTTTTATCAAATAGATTAATAGACCTTCGTTGACTTCTGTACTAGTCACTTCCATTTTCCTTCGAAGCTTGAGAATGCTGATCACGGATGAACAACTGAAAAAAACAACCCGCTGTTACAAATGCCCTCACTCTTTTTCCCTCTCTCTATTTTTCTCAATCTTTCAATCAATCTCTCAACGTTGAAGCTCTTAAATTTTTGTAAGGTTCTCTCATGAGTTTACTTCAATTCTCTCGACACCAATGAGCTTACGAAACACAACACGGAAAGACGATCCATGTTAACCAAGTGTGACACCCATGAATGCCATCTTCCATGAAGTTTCATGGTCAAATTGCCATGTTGAGGTTTGAGCAAGAGAGATTTAGTTTTAGAATTGACTGTATCTTGCGGATAGAGAAACTATTGCCTCAGGGTAGCGCATGTACTAATCGAAAATGGACCATTATGATGGTAGATTCCGCATGGATTCCACCTGGATTTCATCAAATGTGCTAGCGCAAATTCGTTTTTACACCTTCTGGGCCTTGAAATTCTAACATTCCTACACTTAATGGGTTGGAACTTGTAATGGGCCGTGTGTAAAGGTTGGGTTGAGGATAGCCACTGCATAGCCAGTTGTTCCCTTGGAGCAACTACCGTTGATCTTAGGTTTAATCTATTTAAACCCTTACTGGAGAGGATTCGCAACTTACTTTAACAGTCAAAAAGTATCTCATGAAGATCAGCTCGGAGTTGTGTCCATGTTAATATCCCCATCAATAATACACTTCTTTTCCTTAGAGCGACCACTCTTGGTTGCAAGTTAAGACGATTTACTTCTTGAGAGAATTCATAGCCTACTGTAATACCTATTATTCCCCCAAGATCAATTTGTAGTAAGTCCCTTGTTGATATGTCATATCTTTATTTATATATAACTTCCTCAATAATCTAATCACGACAATGCTAAAACTAACCGATCTCGCTTTTTTCATTCTAAAACCATGTTGTACGCTTGGTATCTGTCATTTTTATGTTTCATGGTTTATCCGAGAAAAGCAAAAGGTGAAAAGAGATGAAATCTATCTTCGCTTTGCTCTTTTGTGTGTTATTCGTTACATTACTTTTTGCCTTTGCCTTCCAGAAAAGAAAAGGACAAAGAAAAAGAGAGATACGATATCTCCTTTCAAAATATTTGAATCAGCAGGCCCATCCTGATAACTCTTGCCTTTTTCATTCTAAAACCGTGTTGTATGCCTGGTATCTGTCATTTTTATGTTTCATGGTTCATCCGAGAAAAGCAAAAGGTGAAAAGAGATGAAATCTGTCTTCACTTTGCTCTTTTGTGTGTTATTCTTTACATTACTTTTTGCCTTTGCCTTCCGGAAAAGAAAAGGACAAAGAAAAAGAGAGATACGATATCTCCTTCCAAAATATTTGAATCATCAGGCCCATCCTGATAACTCTTGCCTTTTTCATTCTAAAACCGTGTTGTACGCTTGGTATGTCATTTTTATGTTTCATGGTTTATCCGAGAAAAGCAAAAGGTGAAAAGAGATGAAATCTGTCTTCACTTTGCTCTTTTGTGTGTTATTCTTTACATTACTTTTTTTCCTTTGCCTTCCGGAAAAGAAAAGGACAAAGAAAAAGAGAGATACGATATCTCCTCCCAAAATATTTGAATCAGCGGGCCCATCTTGATAACTCTTCCTTTTTTCATTCTAAAACCATGTTGTACGCTTGGTATCTGTCATTTTTATGTTTCATGGTTTATCCGAGAAAAGCAAAAGGTGAAAAGAGATGAAATCTGTCTTCGCTTTGCTCTTTTGTGTGTTATTCTTTACATTACTTTTTGCCTTTGCCTTCTCGAAAAGAAAAGGACAAAGAAAAGGAGAGATACGATATCTCCTTCCAAAATATTTGAATCAATAGGCCCTTTCTGTTAACTCTTGCTTTTTTCATTCTAAAACCGTGTTGTACGCTTGGTATCTGTCATTTTTATGTTTCATGGTTTATCCGAGAAAAGCAAAAGGTGAAAAGAGATGAAATCTGTCTTCGCTTTACTCTTTTGTGTGTTATTCTTTACATTACTTTTTACCTTTGCCTTCTGGAAAAGAAAAGGACAGAGAAAAAGAGAGATACGATATCTCCTTCCAAAATATTTGAATCAGCAGGCCCATCCTGATAACTCTTGCTTTTTTCATTCTAAAACCGTGTTGTATGCTTGGTATCTATCATTTTTATGTTTCATGGTTTATCCGAGAAAAGCAAAAGGTGAAAAGAGATGAAATCTGTCTTCGCTTTGCTCTTTTGTGTGTTATTCTTTACATTACTTTTTGCCTTTGCCTTCTGGAAAAGAAAAGGACAAAGAAAAAGAGAGATACGATATCTCCTTCCCAAATATTTGAATCGGCAGGCCCATCCTGATAACTCTTAATGAAGAAGATTTGCCACCTGCGTTGATGATATGAACCGATATTAGAATATTTCAAAGTTCTTTTCTGCATTCTTCAGGTGGAAGCAAAGGGCTAATGCACAAACTAAAGAATGACCTCATGATCACCAGGTGAAGAAAAGCATAACCTGGAATCGCTCTTTATCATCCTCGTGTTCACTGGATTAAATGTCCTAAACTTTTGCATGAAAATAAAATCACATATTGATCAAATTGGGTTTCGTGGAGATCAAGCAAATTTCTCCTAGCGAGTCAAGCTTTTGCCATCTCTTTAACTTCTTGAGACGTCATTGTGCTTTTGAGCGACTAGCTAGCTTCTGATATTGAATGAATCATTAGGGAAATTTCTGTAGTCCCGTGTGGGAAAATGTGGGACCGATCTCGTGGAATCTAAGTCGTTAGGTTAAGAAAAAATAAAATTTCCATCATCAGGTGATCTTAGAAATCTATAACTTGCTAATATTTAAGAAAAATTATCGACTATAGGACCATCAACGTTATTATTGTCTTTTTCTTTTGGGTAAAGATGTAAGTATCGTTAACCAAATGAAGTACAAAGCTTTGGGATATGCTGTACCATTACAAATAGAACCAATAATGAAAGAAAATGGAGATAGGAAGCCTCCTCATAGTAGCCAATATATTGCATGGGAAGGTCTAAAATTCACTCTAACTCTTACGATTTTATGCAACTTAGCCAGAATAATGTGGATATTATTTGACTTATTTTAAAAACATATGCGGTTGCACTCTATCCAAATGCAATATATATTCACTAGCAAACCTTGAGGAGCCTCATTACCAAGTCTTGCCCTTAGTAGCCCTGATCATCCATTGAAGTTCATCAGTCCAACCTCTTAAAGGATGCCAAATCCTATGTTATGTGAGTATATTGTGCCAGTTTAGTTGCATGAGAAAAATAAATGGGTTTTGTCTTCGATACATTCATACAAAAATTACACGGGATATCATTTGAAGGCATCTATCATGATATAGTTTCTGCAGTTAGTAGTCTATTCCTACTAATCAGCCAGCTGAAAAAATAGTATTTGTGAATACCGATGGTCCAAATTAAGTCATATCACTTCATAACCAATCTCATATGTTTAAGTTCGTCATATAGCTCTTTGCAATAATAGTACCTTGAGCTAGAGATGGCCGAAGTTAGAGCAGGTCTCAACATTAAGATCTCGCCAACTCCACCGCATACTGCCCTTGATGTCGAGCTACATAAATTTGAATACCTCTACATTTAACGTTGTTAAATTATGTCTCAAGTTAAATTATGTCTCAAGTTTGAGTCTATATACGATACCCGATCCGTACAAAACATTTTCATGCCGAACCGAGAAAGAAAGAACATGCGCGGAACGTGGAGGCACTGCGGACGCGTGGGGATGGAGAGATGGGGCAGCAATGGAGCGGCACTTCGGTGGGATGGCAGAGAAACATGCAAAGAAGAATGAAAAAGAAAGAGAAGCAGAGGCGGCCAAAACGGGGGGTCGACGTAGCTGGCATGTGCAGGAGGGAAGGAGAGAGGCGCGTGGATAGATAAGGAGGGGGAAACATGCGAGAAAGCTAAAAGAGAAAGGGAGAGAGAGAGATGGACGGATAAGGTTGCCCCAAAAGTTAAAGGAAAGAAAAGCAAAAGAAGACCAAGCTGTAGGGATTGTCGGATTGGGGGGGGGTGGGGGGTGGGGTTGGAAGACGCGCGAGAGAGAGACGTGCGTGAGGGGGCTGCGGATGAGGGGTTTGAATTCAACAAAAATATCTTGAACAAATGTTTATTCATCCTTATCTTCAGCTCAACTTCAAACAACATTATAAATTGGTCATCCAAGGCCAATTTCTACAACTTGTCCCAATTGAAATCCAAATAAAGACCAAAATATGACAGTTCCTCAAGCCTACGAATTTCACTCAATTGGACTTTAATTTCTTCAATTTGATGTCCAATTTTGCTGAGGAGAAGCCCACACCCTTTTCCACACTTGGCCTCACCAGCTAGACCCTTTGAAGGCCAAAAATCCCTTCCATTTTACCAATCCGAATTTCCGT
Organism: Eucalyptus grandis; assembly: GCF_016545825.1. Lineage (NCBI taxonomy): Eukaryota > Viridiplantae > Streptophyta > Magnoliopsida > Myrtales > Myrtaceae > Eucalyptus > Eucalyptus grandis. Next base: position 8,295 of record NW_024096446.1, read on the forward strand.
TCTTTTCCGAATCGTCCAAATTGATTTTTCATAAAAATCCTGAACTGATCGAAAATTCCTCGAATGATGAGTCGACATTCCTAAAATAAATCGTGATATGACAGAACTTTCAATTTCTGAGATCGGGTTCAAATTCGCTGTTAATTTCAATCTAACGTGATTTTAGCGTAATCTAACCTACCGGGTAGCTTTGGAAATTTTTAGTGCAATTGACCCGTGATCGATTTATCTCGAGTTACAATGTACATCTTCGACCTATTGGCGATTCTTGGTTGTCGTGAAAATCTCAAGATTTCAAATATAGACATAGGGCACCAAAACAACAGAAATATCAGTCTAGTGCCGATCGACGTGAATTTTGCAATCAGGTTGAATCACCCACACTTGATCACATGACTAAGTCGAACTAACCTATCTCTAATCTCTGATCGATTTTTAACTGTGCCGTAATGACCCTTGCAGACTAGCACGGTTAACCAGTCGCTTCATAGTCAAATTCTCAAGTTTATTACGTTTATATTCCTTAGCGGTTTCACCTGATAGGCTAGTTATCTCGTAAGTGGCCACCTCAGAGAAAAGAACTATAGGTGCATCGATGAAAAGCCCAACTCATCCAATCAAAAACATGACCTGAAAATCAATGTCACAGTGGATGATCAGTCTAGTTATGTTTCGATGACTTCAAATGGAATTCTTAAATTGTTGCTCCATGGTTTGAGTTGATGGATACCGTCAATCCACTGTGGCGACGATGCCCCAGGTGTTGGGATGCCCGGTGGGGTGCGACATATTGCCCTTAAGATGCTTGGGGGATGTAATTGGGCCCCAGAGGTCCTCATAATGCTAGTTAGGATGCAAGATGCCTGGAGGGGCGTAACGTGACCTCTCCGGATGCCTAGGGAATGAAATAAGGACCCTAGAGGTCCTCGTGATGCCAATTGGGATGCAAGATGCCTGGAGGGGTGCAACATGGTTCCCTTCAGAAGATGGTGGCAGCTAGATCCAGACTAGATATGATTATTGAAATTCCCCAAATGTCTATTTACTCCATAGTGTATTGTCTCCATGAGATTCCTTTAGAGTCATTGCAAATCGAGTTGTTTTAATCTCGTATATGTTATATTTAGGATTCCATCGGATGGGTAGTGGTAGACTCATGTAGTATAGTCTAATAGGCTTTTATTTGCTGAGTGGTTGTACTCACCCCTTGTGGATTATTTTCTTTTTCAGACACGTAAGTGTGCCTCTGCAACCTGTGTCCTCCATGATGCTCTACGGAGTCCCAACCGATCTCGCGTAGGACCAAGTGGAGCAAGTCGACCCCGACTTCCTTAAGGTCACATTTATTCAGATCATTGTGATCTTGACTATGGATGCTGGTCTCCCATTGGGCCTCATACTAATTGGGTTTGTCACACTCTATGCCCGAGTCAATGGGCATACGATGGGACCACTCCCACTTCCAGACGGTGATGATGATGGCGACAGAGGGGTCGAATAGGAGGAGGGCCTAGGGGATGAGGGTGGCATTTTTGGTGAGACCAAGACGTGTTACACAAGCGGCTGTGTAAATAGGCAATAGGATGGTCGGGGCAGTGTTTTGGATATAGCCAGAAGAAGGAACTTTTTGACCCTAATGTACCGACCTAGGTCATCTACAATATATAAATAAATAAAAGTGTCTAGTTCTATATTTTTGTGTGCATCGATTTAAATTATAATTGAGTTGTCACTATACATTTCTGCATAATAATAACAACAACAATGGAACATCACAATAACCATAACGTTCTGGGGGTTGTCACACGGACATAAAGGGAATAAGCTCTTCAATTTGCATGCACAAAATTTTGATGAAGGAGGGATACAAACTGGTCATGCAACCAAAAAAGAGGCTCAATCCTAAAATGCAAGTTGTGAAAGCTAAAGTGATTAAATTACTCAATGTAGATATTATCTATCCAATTTCTAATAGTGATTGGATAAATCCCTTTCAACTAGTGCCAAAAAAGAAAGGAATGACTGTTAAAATCAATGAAAATAATGAATTATTTTCAACTAGAATGGTTACAGATTGGCAAGTTTACATGGATTATAGAAAATTGAATGATGCCACTCATACATATCATTTTCCTTTACCTTTCATTTATCAAATGTTAGAGAAACTTGCAGGGCATGAATATTATTATTTTTTGGATGGATATTCAGGCTATAACCAAATCCCTATTGCATCTGATGATCAAGAAAAGACTACATTCACTTGTTCTTACGGTACATTTGCATATAGAAGGAGGCCTTTTGGTCTTTGTAATGCACCTACTACTTTTTAAAGATGCATGATGGCTATTTTTTCTGACATGATAGAGAAACACATTGAGATTTTTATGGATGATTTCTCTGTTTTTTATACATCTTTGATTCATGCTTACATAATTTAGCCTTGGTGTTACAAAGATGCAAAAAGACTGACCTTGTGGTAAATTGGGAAATGTCATTTTATGATGCAGGAAGGGATCATGTTAGGCCATAAGATCTCTACTAGAGGTATTGAGGTGGACCGAGCCAAAATTGAAGTTATCTCCAAATTACCACCCACCACTTCTAAATTACTTTGAGGATTTGTGGGACATGTAGGATTTTATAGGCGATTCATAAGGGACTTCTCCAAGATTGCAAGACCACTTACAAAATTACTTGAAAAAGATGCTAAGTTTGATATTAACTTTGAGTGTTCGCGGGCATTTGAGACCTTGAAGGAAAAGCTGATTTTGGCTCTTATAATGACGCCACCAAATTGGAGCTTGCCTTTTGAATTAATGTGTGGTGCTAGTGATTATGCCATTATAGCTATGCTTGGTCAAAGAAATGATGGAATTTTCCGAGCCATACATTATGCTAGCCGAACCCTTAATGGAGCCCAATTGAATTATGCCACCACTGAGAATGAGCTTTTGGCAATTGTTTTTGTGACATCCTGGACTTTAGGTCCTGTTTCCAATTGAATAAATTGGGCCTTTCATCGACACACATATAGTGCTATTCTCAGAACTGATCACTCGTGAGATAACTAGACTATATGGGGAAGTCATTAAGAGATTTTAATGTAATAGACTTGGGAATTCGACCAAGAATCGACTACTCAACCGTGCTCATCTGCTGAGATCATTACGACACAGTAAGATCCACTAGAGAGCAGAGATAAATTGATTCAACTGAGATGTGTGGTTAAATGTGGGTGATTCCACTAAATTGCAAAATTCTCATCGATTGACACTAGACTGATTTTTCTATCGTTTTGGTACCCTATGTCTGTATTTGAAACCTCGAGATTTTCACAACTACCGAGAGTCGCCAATGTGTCAAAGAGGTTCATTGTGGCTCGAAGAAAATCGACCATGGGTCATTTGCACTAAAATTTTCTAAAAGCTTTCTAGTAGCCTAGGTCACACTAAAATCGCGCCACATTGAAATTAACCGAGAAATTGAATCCGATTTCAGAAATTGAAAGTTTGGTCATGTCACAAGTCATTTTAGGAACGTCGACTCAATCTTTGAAGATTTTCCTACAAACCGAGATTTTTGTTGAAAAAGTCGAGATAGGGCCGTTTTTTACCAGAAAATTCATAGGACCATTTTTATCGCGAAATTGGGATGCAAATGGGATCTATTGGCAAGGAAAATTGTCAATTGGATCGTGGACTCGATGATGGGAATTTTAGGAACCGAATTGAGTCGATTCAAGGAGAAATTTAATGGAATTTAAGCCAAGTGTTGTGCAAATTCGTGTGCCCCCCTTGGACCCAACTTTTGGACCACTTCAAGCTTCTAGAAGAGGGCTTGGTTGCTGGAAAAAAAAAATTAAGGATATGAATGTTAAGAAGATAAACTCCTAATTTGCTAAGAAGTCTTATCCAAGATTTAATGGGAGGCTGACCTAGGGAAATTTGTGGAGGCTATATAAACCCCTCATGTGCCGCATATTTCAAGGGAGAGAGGAGCCTTGGAGCCGCCATTAGATTTTAGGTTTTTCTTAGTTAGCTTTTATGTTTTTTTAATTATTACTTTAGTGGAATTGGCGCATGTTAAGGAGAGAAGGAGGAGGCAAACCTAACCTACTTGTGACTCAAATTGGTGAATTTGTTTTAACTTAGCATTATGTTCTCTTTAATTTTTGTTCTTAGTGTAGCTTTAATTATGTTCTAAATTTCTTTTGTTATAGCTACAATGGATATTAACTATGATTGATTGATTTTCAAGACTTGTTCATGCAATATAATTGTGTTGATTATAGCGTTCTTTATCATGATCTTAATGCTTTTAGAAGTTTGGCCAACTTTTAAATGATTTTTTATGTATGCATGATACCTGGTGGAGATTGTGTGCATGAGCACTAGTGATATTGAACCACAAATTAAATCCAGGTCAAGGTACATTAGGTTGTTTGTGTGGTTGGGGTAGTAGATCTAGGTTAGGATTACTTATATTAAATTCAGGAATTTCCACAAGAACTTAATGCTTTTTGGTAGTTTAAATTCACCTAAGGTTAGTGTGAGTTAACACATCTAATTAGGGATTATTAGACCAAGGTTGGCTTGTAATCTAATTTAGAGAAATTTCACCAACACAATTGGAAATTAATTTATTGCATGACAAGTTAAGAGAATTGATTATGAGTGGTTAAGTGAAGTTGGATGCTCTAATGCTTTGTGATCTTGGTTAAAATCTTGAAATTTGCCTTGTTAATTTTCGGCTTACTTTAGATTAGGTTTACTTTGCAATTTTAATTAGCTTTTGAATCCTTTAAGCTTCCGCTCTTTTTATATTTCAGTACTTTAATTGGTTTAGTTCATTTTTTACTTGTTTTTTTTAATTTGGTTAGCTAAAGTTTTGGATTGATCACCATCGGTAAGTAATTGGATAATTAGAAACAAATCTAGTGGGAACAATAATCACTCATTACTTTATTACTTATAGACATTGTGCACTTGCAATTCACCTACACAATGGACAATTTAAAATTTATTTCCCTCAAAATGATCATTTGTATCACTTGAAATAATTAATCAATAAATCACTAATGATAATAATTTAGGTCTAAATCTTTTCATAAAAAATAAAAATATTTTTTTCGTTTATTTTTTTTTGGTGAATCTTTTTTTCGTTTATTTATTTTTGTAAGTTTTCAAAATCATTTATTTTTCACAAATCAAGTAGAGCCTTACTAAAATGCTTCATAAAAATGACATTGAAGAGCACACCAACTGAGCAAACACAATTTAAGACTTCCGTTTTATTCCTTTATTTTCACTTAGCAATACTGTTCGTTGCTTTTAAGATGATAGACCACCGAGCGTGATAGTTCAATGTTAAAAGGGTCACACTGTCTTCCATGAGAACATAGATTTGAGTCATGCTATGAGCCAATCTAGTACCAGCTTATGCCTTGGGCATTGTTAATTGGACATTGTTACTTCTTTTGGAAAGATTTCCTGCTTTCTTCATGTCACTGAGGCTACGATAACGGACTTGTATTCCCATGGATAAATTAAATAGTTACGGCTCAAATTAAATATTTATACATACTGATTCCGTGAGGGGTAATTGCCCCTGACGCCTCTCTTTACCTCTTTTTTTTTTTTTAAAAAAAAGAAAAGAAAATTAATTTGATTTATATACCCATGTACGCAATTTAAAGTTAGCTTTATCTTGTTGCTTAAGCAATATAAACTTACTTTTCACAAAATTCGATCTCCATCCCAGCTCAACTTGAGGTTTCTTTGGGACAGAGCAATGATTGATTCTAAGCTGGCCCATTCACTGAAGATGAGCATATCGCAATAATGTCTTCGCAGAAATGAACATATCGCTATTATATCTTTGCAGAAATGAACATCCTGCGTCCAGAAAATAATATGAAGGCTGGCTCGGACATAGTGGGTCGTAAAGGCTTCGTGGATAAGCTCGTAGCTCAGCTGATTCATGATGGCAGCTCCGAGCTTCGCGTGATTTCTGTGCTGGGCGAGAGAGCCATTGGCAAGACAGCCCTAGTGAGGAGTGTTTATAACCGGCTCGACATCAACCGCCGTTTCAAGCATCGCGCTTGGGTCCACATTTTGGCGGGTTCAGGCCTGAAGGACATCTTGTTCGATGTGCTTAGACAGACAACCATGCGAGAACTGGAAGAGGTATATCGCCATCAAGAACAGCACTTGTCTAAGATGCTTAAGAAGACCTTAAAGAAGAAGAGATATCTTGTTGTGCTGGATAATCTACAGAGTGTTGATCTCATGAAGATGCTCCTGATTTCATTCGCAAACTCGAGGAACGGAAGCAGGGTAATCATTACTACTTGCAATGATAATATGTCCTTGGATTCGGGGCCCATGCACTTCGGTCATCTTGAGTCATGCCGCTTAAGCAAGGAAGAGGGTCGTGAACAGTCTAAGCTCGTAGCTCAGCTGATTCCTGCTGCAGATGAGAGCTCTGAGCTCCGTGTGATTTCTGTGCTGGGCGAGAGAGCCACAGGCAAGACAGCCCTAGTGGAGAGTGTTTATGACAAGCGACAAATCCAATGCCATTTCAACCGTCACGCTTGGGTCCGTGTTTTTGCGGATTCAGGCCTGGAGGATATCTTGTCCGATGTGCTTAGACAGCCAACCATGCCAAAACTGGAAGAGGTGGATTGCCAGCGAGAACAGCACTTGTCCGAGATTTTTCAGAAAACCTTCAAGGAGCAGAGATTTCTGGTTGTGCTGGATAATCTGCAGAGTGTTGACCTCATGAAGATGCTCCTGATTTCATTCGGAGACTCGAGGAACGGAAGCAGGGTAATCATTACTACCAGCAATGAGAAAATGTCCTTGGATTCGAGGCATATACACTTCAGTCATCTTAAGTTATGCCCCTTAAGCGAGGAAGAGAGCCACAGCTTGTTAGGAAAAAGTGGCTGGACCCGTGATCCGGAACTTACAAAGGCAATTTTGGATAAATGCAATGGTTATCCTCCAGTGATTCAGCTGCTAGGAGGACTTCCGTCTACTTTTGAAGTTCCAAATTATTGTACTCTCACAGAAATCATCTCTCTAAGTTACGATTCACTCCTAACCTTCTCAAGGGACTGTCTTCTCTACTTGGTTCTCTTCCCTAGGGAGTCTGAGATCCCGGTAAGGAGGCTCTTCAACATATGGCTCGCTGAAAAACCATCTTCGTCTGGAGACTGCACCAAGGATGCCCTTGATGAATTGGTTGCCAGAAACATGGTTCACGTGGTGACACGGAAACTAGATGGAAGCGCCAAAACGTGCCTCATGCCTGGTTTTCTTCACGATTTCATGTCTGTCATGGTTATGGATGTAGGAACTTCGGAGATTTCTCATAATTCCATTTCTACGTCAAGCAGACCACCAAGAATGTCACCTATTGCAGTAAAGATTTATCCGAGTGCCACTGGAGAACAAGAAATGATGGTAAGCACAAACACTTCCACCGAACCACGTGGAGCTAGGCGGGCAAACATGTCGAGTCTATCACTTCATTCAACAAAGCTTCTAAGTTGTTCGCCCCCAAAATTGGAGTACATAGCAATAAAAATGGATGGGGAGAATCGACAACGCAAGCAGATGTGGATAAGTCATGACGCCAAAACCCAGTATGTTGCCAAATTTTTTCGTTCTTTCATGTTGTTCAACACGTGGAAACAGTGGGAACATGTCAAAGAGACAGAAATGTTTCTTGAGCCACTTCGTCTTAGGGATGCTTCCCTTGGCTAAAGGTGCTCGATCTCGAGCATGTTTACAAGCCTACGCTCCCCAAAAGATTGGACAGGATAATGCCAAAGCTACGGTATTTGGGATTGAGATGGACGGTTCTTGATTCACTTCCAACGTCTGTCCAGTTCTTGTCCCACCTGGATACATTAGATCTGAAGCACACCAATGTAACTCGTGTGCCCAGTAGCATTCTGAAGGTACGGAGCCTCCAGCACCTATACATGAACGAAGTATGTATGGACCGGTCAATTTTCTATAACGCATCATCTCGAAAGTCTTTAGCCAACCTTAAAACTCTCTGGGGCCTACGTATAGAACGTAAGAGCGCCATGCTGTCGGTGTTGGGTAAATTTACAGGTCTCAGGAAGTTGGGTTTGACATGCCATTGCACGGTGATGAGCGATGCAGCCAAGTCTGTCGCACGCCTGACCAACCTTCAATCTCTCAGGTTGAGATCATTGGATATATTTGATCACCCTTCGTGCCTAAAATTGAGTGACATGAGTCAACAACAATCTCTTTCCAATTTGCACCTGATCGGAGCATTGGAACTGCAAGACTTGCAATGCCTTCCTCGAAACCTGCAGATCCTTACCTTGTCGATGACACAACTAGAGGAGGATGAGATGGAAGTCTTAAAGAAGCTCACCGGTTTGACCAGTCTTAGGTTATTGGCCGGCTCGTACAAGGGTCAGAGCATGACCTGTGCCGACGGGGCATTCCCGGCACTCCGGGTCTTGAAACTGTGGAAACTGGAACCACTGGAGAAATGGACTATAGAGAAAGGTGCTCTGCCCCGCCTCCAAGAGTTGGAAATCAGAGACTGCACAAGACTGATTCATATTTTTGGGCTAATTCATGTAGAAGACTTGCAAGAAATTAATTTGACGAATTTGGAGAAAGAAGTCGTCATGACGGTTGAAGGAATGCGCCTGAAAGCAGTTGTCATAGTAAGAGAATTGGCCGTCCCTCCTCTGCAAGTAACTCTCTTTCTCACTTTGTCAATTTCCCACTACACGTCCATACGGTAATATTTAGGAATAGGTGTATTGGAAATCCTAAAACTTGTCACCAACATGCAATTGAATATTAAAATTATCAAAAAGTGCAATCAAATCCTAAAACTTGTCACAAAAATGTAATTGAATTCTAAAATCTTTCAAAAAGTGCAATCAATTCCTTTCATTTGTTGCACTTTCTAAAAGTTTAAGACTTGATTGCATTTTTTGAAAGTTATAGAATTTCATTGCATTTTCGCGATAAGTTTTATAACTTGATTGGATTTTTTGAAAAATTTAAGACTCAATTATATCTAACGATAAGTTTTATGACTAATGTGCTTATCCCTAATATTTACGACTAAACTAGACATTTTTCCTTGCGATCATATTTTATCAAAGGAAAATTCTTTTTTGTCATTTTGATTGTTGAAGATCTAGTTCCTTTTTTTTTTTTTTTTTTGGGTCAAAGAAGATATTGTTCAGATTATCTTGAATTGTTGTTGTTAGGAAGGATACAGCAACATTGACAATGAGGAAGATGACAAAAATGGTGATGATACTGGTTTCGAAGAAGTTTTGGAGGACATGTCCGAGGACGTGTTGGAATACGTGCCAGAAGATTCTTCCCAATTGTGATTGTGCACTAAATCAATTAGGTATTAGATTGAGATTGGGATTGATTTGTAGAATACATTATTTCCATTTATATATACTCTTGTACTATATTTACAGAGCCGAGTACATTAGGGATCATTGAGGAGAAATACAAAATTTCCCTAAAACTATCTTCTTTAGTCACGATCTTCCCCTTGTCTTCTTTGTTCTTCTTACTTCTTTTCATGGTATCAGAGCAATTAAACTCCTAATTTAACATCCGCCTACAATTGCCTGCCAAGCAACTCTAACCTGCAAAAGAAAGTTAATCCTCCGACATAGGAATCAACATTTGAAGAACAAAAAGCAACAAGCGAAGAAAGGTTTTTTTTACCTCTACCATGACCAATAATTTGCCTTCCACTTCTAATGATCAATCCACAGAAGAAGTCACGCCACAAAAACCCCAGAGACTCGGGATCTGATTCTGGATCCCTTTATTGTGACTCAAGAGCAGCACATTCAGGCACAGCTCGTGCAATGGCAGACATCCCAACTAAGTCTAAATTGAGGCAGCCCATTTCAAGCCAGCCCATCGCGGGCCATCCTTACCAATGGGTACCTTAGATATGGTACCTTGGGCCGAACCCAAATCCATCATTGCCAGGAAGTCAAGGCTACCAAAGCAATGCCCAACCCGATGGGAACCCACCAATCGTAAACAAGGCAAGCCTAGCTATTAGGTTGAATCTAGTTATTACAGGGCAAACAATTGAGTTGAACGAACTAGATATGGCAACAAATCCCCACCTGGGATTTTTCAATGTAGGTCATGGAACCAAGTCAAGTAATTCAGGTATGGGAACAAATCTCCACCCATGTTTTTTGCCTGAGTGTTTGCCGCTTTCAGTCACAACCATCACCGGTCGTCCAAAGCTCGGTGACCCCCTATACGTGTTGACCATCGACGATCTAGAATTGCAACTCATCAGTCTACAACTGACTAGGTTGGAGAACTATTCTAGGTGGTCACAAGACTTCCGGTGAGCCATTGTGACGAAGGACAAAGACAGATTTCTCGATAGAATCATTTCGATTCCTTCTGATGAATGCTTGGCCCAACATTGGAGAAAGTGCAATTAACTCGTTCAAACATGCATTGGCAATTGCATATCTCTAGAAGTCGTGGCCAAACTTCAACTGACGGAGGATTCGAAATGCATGTGGGAAAATATCAAAGAAATGTATGGTAAATTAGACCAAGCCAAAAAAATTTCTCTCATGTAGGAACTCAATGTACTCAAGCAAGGAAATATGATGGTTACGGCTTGTTTCAACAAGTTCTCGTTGCTCTAGAATGGCCTCAAAGCTACTGAGGAAAAACTCAATGGCTAGAAACAACCCTAAAATAGTACAGATCCATGAAATAAAGGCTTCACTCAGCGAGAAGATTTCAACTATCAAGAGACTTTCTCTCCAATAGCCAAAGATGTTTTTATTCTTTTTTATTAGTTGCAGCTATTCATGATTAACCGTTGCACCAAATGGATGTGCTTTGAGGCCATTATAGAGCGATTTGGATGAAGAGATTTATATGGATACTCGTCAAGGTTTTATAGAGACAGGTGGAGAATAAAGTATGTCATCTTCACAAATCTCTTTATGGCCTGAAACAAGCTTCCAAGCAATGGCACGCCAATTTTGTTAATGCTCTGACAACTGCAAGCTTCAAACAGTGTCGCGCCCCGATCCTCGAGCACGCACACATCCTTCTACTTGGTCGATTTTAGAATGCGATATCCCAGGACTATGTATTGCCGACCCTTTCATTTATTAAGCACATGCGGAAGCAATTATAAATTCCCAGATAGTAAAACAATGGGATATAAAAGCATGCCATATTTTTCATATTGAAATCTACAACCAAACCTTTATACATGGCATTAGACAGAGCACTTCACAAAACTATTCACAACTTCAAAGTCTCACTCTATCTACACATATACAAAGGGTTCACCAAGAGATGGGATTTCACTCCTCATCTGCGTCATACTCAAGATCATCCTGATCCTCTTTTGACTTTTCTTCATTGAGCTCACATCCTCCAAGCTCTTCATCATTTTCCGGCTCATCGTCCTCTTCTGGTTCCTCCTCCACAGGCTCATCTATGGGCCTGAAATGTTGTCCCACAACCGGGATAAGACTACGTCTCAGCAAGTTCTACCCCACCAAGACTCGATTAGGAAACCAATATGCTAACCAGGCTGCCTATGCAGACACGAGTCAGAGGACTTACCCTGGCCTAAGATTCCACCTGCATATTAGCATAGATCAAATAGGCATCCAAGCAATCACATCATTGATTGAAGCATCGATCAAATCGACCTAATCGATTACACGTCAATCGGACCATTCAAAGTCACTTTCACTCAATCAGTCAATTCATGACAATAGATCAAATCATTGATCAATTGACCTAATCGATTACATGTCAATCGCACCATTTTCAGGTCAAATCACTTCTCAATATAAAGCCTCCCATTTACACTCTCAGTCACGGAGCTACAGTAATGCTCTCGGGCGTCTATTCGCCAAGGTGATGTACAATAAACACTTTATGTGCATGCTCTTAGGCATTCCAATTACCTTCAGCCACACGGGCATGATACTCGACACACAGAAATACGGCCGCGCAGGCACCTATGTAGCACGAACACGCGACACGCGACACGACACGACACGACACGCGACACGTCATTTCTTAAAAAGTAGAGAATTCCGACACGTTCCGACACGTTATATAATTTTTAATTAATTTGATTCAAGTTCACAAATAAATAAATAAGAACTTACAATAAATTTACACTAATAATATTAATAAATCTATTCATAAAAAAATTTAAAATATATATTCATAATTAAAACGTGTATACTTAAAAATATATTTTTATTCTAACAAAAATTACTTCCCTCAAATCCTCTCTCCTCGTTTCTCTCTCCTCTCCCCTCTTTTCCCACGCCACCACCCCAAAATCCTCCCCCTCGATTTCTGCAGATCTGCCCCCACTTTGTCTCTCTCCCCCTGCCCTTCCCCCTACGCCCACTTGCTCCCTGCGCCCCCATCATTCACCCCCACCCCCTCGATCTCTTCCCCTTCTCTCCCCTCTCTCTCTCTCTCTCTCTCTCTCTCTCTCTCTCTCCCCCTCCCTTCCCCCTACGCCACCACCTGCTCCCTGCGCCCCCATCAATCGCCCCCATCCCCTCGGTTTCTTCCCTTCTCTCCCTCTCCCCTCCCCCTCCCTTTCCCCCACGCCACCACCTCTCCCCTGCGAGGCTGCACTCCCCCATCAATCCCCTCCATCCCCGTTCTTCCCATGCTCTCTCTCCCCCTCCCCCTCTCCCACGCCACCACCTTCTCCCCGCCCCCTCGGTTTCTTCCTCACGATCTTCTCAACTCTTTCGGTCGCCTCATCGCTGTCGCCTCCGGCCTTCCTCCTTCGCAGCAGCTGCAGCCTCGCCGCCGGCCCTCCATCGCAGCGTCCGTCACGGCCTCACCTCCGCTTCCTCGGCCTCTTACTCGACCTCATCTCTCTACCCACCATCGTCTTCTTCAACAATCTCTCGGACACGCGTGTCGAAGCGTGTCGAGAAAAGTTGACCGCGTGTCGGATTTCTCAACACGCATTGACCGCGTGTCCAACGTGTCCGAGCGTGTCCGAGCGTGTCGGACACGTCGACACGTGTCGGACACGACTCGGAAGGCTCGGCAACGTGTCCGTGCTTCATAGGCAGGCACGATATACGCCACATAGGCATGTTCTACGCCACACAGGCATGGTCAATTATCGCCACACAGGCCTGATATATATTTAGCAATTTACATGCATCCTCTAAGGCTTTCTATATGCCAACGCGATGTAATAGTGGCCGAGGCACGTCACAAATCATTTCTTCTTATCTTTTATCATACTCGATAAAATATCGTGCGTGGGCACACGGTTTGCCTTAGCCAAAATATAATAATTTCGTTTTCACAAATCCCACCATTATTTGCGTCCACCAAAACACTTTTGGTGCTGTCAACCGACATCCGGTTATTTTCCAATTAATTATCCAAATTAATTAATCCAGGAAAATAATCTTATAATCACAATTAATTCATTTCAGCACAAAATAAAGCTCAATTAAATAAATGGACTGCACCACGACGATCATCACGAAATTTCGGTCGCTAGTCATCCGAGTTGAATTTCCGGAAAATAAATAAATAATTAATTAATTTCAAAAAATTAATAATTAATTACAATAAATCAATTTAGCTCAAATTGGTGCTCAATTAAATAAACGGACTTCACCACGATCATCAGCATAAAATTTCGACCACCGGTCATCCCGGTTGAATTTCCAGAAAATAATTAATTAATTAAATTAATTTCGAAAAATAATATTTAATTACTAAAAATTCCAATTATGCCCAAATTGCCAAATTGAAGCCCGATAAGGGTTGGGAAAAATCCCGAGCTACCTTCAATAAATAGTAGACCACGTCTACTTGCTAAATGCACACTCAATTTGTCTAATTCGCATCACAATTGACTAATAAACACTAATCCATACTAATCTAACCACCTAAACCTAATTAATTAAAACTAATCAACCCTTAAGCATCATTAGTCTACTAAGCAAGGATTAGTGAGATTACTCACTTGCAAAGCGAAGACCGGAACACCGCCACGGCGGCCGAACTTGGGCCCGCGACAAACTTGGACCGGGCCAATAAACTTTACAAGCCCACATAAATTTCTGGGCTTGGGCCTGCTGGAATTCTTGGGCTGAACTTGATCTGGGCTTCAAGACTGGGCTGAAATGGGCTTGAAACAAAGCTGAACTGGGCCTGTCTTTGCTGAAGCTGGGCCGGGCTTCAAGTGGCTGAATTGCTGGACTTTTGGGCCCAACTAGACTTAAATTCGCTGGGCTTGAGGATTGCTGGAGATGGGCCGGCTTGTTGGGCTCGTGGAATTGCTGCACTTGTGGGTTCGGTGGCCCAAAGGAGCTGCTTGCACGTGCTGGGCCCCGAACAACAAGACAGAAGCAGCTTCGGGCGATGGCGCAAGAGGAAGGGTCTTCGGTCACAGATGGAGGAGAGTGCAGAGGAGATTTCGTTCGGGGAAGCTGGCTGTCTTTGCTGGCAGCAACGAAATGAAGTGGAGCTGCAGGTTCGTGAGGAGGAATTTGTGGGCTGAAATTGCTGGGCTGTTCGTGGACTTCAATTGGCGAGCTGAACAAGAAAACGGAAGCAGCTGGTGTCGCTGGCAGCTGTTGGACGCGTGCGGTCAATCGACCAGCTAGGGAACGCAAGGTTGACTCGGTGACTTCGTGGATGCGTGCTGCTAGAGGAGAGGCATGGACGAGGAAGCAGTTTCGCTGGCGTCTTCAAGTCAGCTGTGGGGGAACTTCGCTGGCGACGGTTGACCGAATGGGATTCGGTGGATTGAAGCCGCGTGGGCTTCAGTCTTCGTGGGCAGAGAAGCGAAGCGGTGGAGGACGTGTGGCTGCAGCTTCGTGGGATGAGGGCTAAGCGGAGAGAGAGATGCAGAGGCTTCGGTGGGATGTTGGGTTCTTTCGGTGGCCAAAAGAAAAGAATGAGCTGCAGGTTTTGTCGAAGGAGAAAAATTGAGGGAGTTAGCGTGCGGAGAAGAAGAGGCTGTCCATCGGTGGCTTGGCTTGCAAGAGAAGCCGAAGATGAGGGGGAAATGAAGTCAAAAATAAATATCTCATTCATGATTAACAAACCCCAAAAGTCTTCGGCCTAACCAATGGGGAATTTGCTCCCATTTCACCTAAATTAAATCACTTTGTTGTAGATAATTATGCATATTTTCAGCCAACCTTTCCAATGGGTCACCCAAGGGGCCAATTCTCCACAATTCCATACCAAATGAAATCAAATTAAGGACCAAACTGCAGCAATCCATCACCCCTACGAATTTGCACCACCTCCTTACCATTTACTTGAATTTGGTGATCCAAAATTCCTCTAATAATGTCCATCTGAACTTGCAACTTTTTTAATTTATTATTATTTTTTTCGAATTGTCCGAATCGATTTTCCGTAAAAATCTTGAACTCGATGGAATTTCTCCAAAAGACAAGACGATGTCTTATAAATGAACCGTGACATGCTCGAACGTTCGATTCCCGAAACCGAATTCAATTTCCTGGTTAAAATCGGCCGAATGCGATTTTAGTCCGATCTGACCTATTGAGTAGCTTTTAGGGATTTTACCGCGGTTATATCCCTTAATGGCTTCACCCAATAGATTGGTTAACTCGTGAGTAATCAGCTCAGAGAAAAAGGACTATCGGCGCGTCGACGAGATGTCCATTTCATATATTCAGGACGGGGTCGAAATTCAGGATGTCACAAACAATCTAGATATGATTATGCCATATTCACATGGACTAAAGGTATGTCATCTATCTACTTGATTATATATGTTGACAATATTCTCATTATGGGAAATGATAAATCTGCCATAGAGAGCCTCAAGGAATACTTGCATTTCACCTTTCATATAAAAAAAACCTGGGAGCACCTAAATATTTCCTTGGGATTAAAATTGTCCGATCCGACCAAGGAATTTCTCTCATTGAATGAAAGTTTATACTGGAGATTATATGAGAGGCAGATCTATTATGATGCAAAGTAGTAGTTATTCCAATCAAGCAAAACACCAAATTAACCATGACAGACTACAATGCAGAAATATCTCAAAATGATGAGTCAATACTCAGACATTTGTCAAGTTATCAGAAGCTCATTGAAAAGCTCATTTATTTAACTACGATCGGGCTTGATATATCTTATGCGGTGCGAACGCTCGGTCAATTTATGCACAAGCCTAAGCAATTCGGTATGATGCTACCCTAAAGGTTGTGAAGTATTTGAAGAAGTGCTGAGGACTCGCCAGGAAACGCAACATGAAAATGATGGCATATTGTGATGCAGACTACGCTACTTGTCCCATTAACCAAGGATCCATTCCTGGTTTTTACATTAACTGGGAGAATCTCTTCTTTCGTGAAAGACCAAAAAGCAGTCAACCGTGTCACTATCTTCAGTTGAAGTGGAATATCAAGTCATGGCAAAAATTATTTGTGAGACTCTAAGGATAAAAGGCTTACTTCAAGACCTTAGAGTACAACTAAAAGGACCAACAAGGCTATTTTGTGACAATGATGCGGTCCTCAAGCTTGCAGCAAATCCCTAGTACACGAAAGAATCAAGCATATAGAAGTGAATTATCATTTCACTCAAAAAAATATTCAGGAAAGAATAATTGAGACAAGAGGAATTAGAACCATAGAACAACCTGCGACATCTTCGCCAAACCAAAGATAACAAGCATATCTATTGAGCAAGTTAAGCATCTTGGACATCTATAAGCCACTAGCTTGAGGGGGAGTGTTGGAAGATATACTGAAAAACCCTTTCTGATTGTGATTGTGATTGTGCACTAAATCAATTAGAGATTAGATTGAGATTGGGATTTCTTTGTAGAATACATCCTTTCCATTTATTATGTGCATATTGTATTATATTTACTGAGCCTCATACATTAGGGATCATTGAAGAGAAATACAAAATTTCCCTAGAGCTATCTTCTTCAATCACGATCTTCTCCTTGTCTTCCTTGTTCTTCTTGCTTCCTTTCAAGACGGTGATAGAAATGATGATGCAGATGAGATTTTAGGAACAACAGGAACTGCTGAAGGAGCCGGTGAAAAGCTAAAAAATGAAGATGAAGTTAAAGCTGCAAGAGATGGAAATGGAGATGAAGACAGATGGAAATGATGGTAACGAGAATGAAGGAGACTAAAACAATGATGAAGGAGATGAAGGAGGGGAAGATGAAGATCAGGAAGCCCTCGCTGAAGATGAAGATGACGATGACAATGACTCTGACGAAGAAGGAGACGATCGAGATAATGGAAAATAGGAGCTGAAGCAGAAGACGGTGATGATAGTGACCAGAAGACGGAGATCTCAACAATGATGACGACAATGAAGGTGAAACAAAGAGTAGTAAATGAAGCTGAAGTTGAAGCTAAAGAATGTAAAGAATGAGTTGACAGTAGATGGAGGTGGATAAGAAGATAATTCTTAATCGGATTGTATTGACTAGTCAGCTTGCTTTGAGTTTTACTTCGTGAATGCTTGTTTGCTTGTGTTTGGTTTTTCTCTCATGCACATGAACAATTTATACGACTTTGTATGAGTCTCGTCGTTCTTTTCTCATGCAAATCATCAATTGATACCATGACGATGCCATTTAAGATGTTTGGTTTCACTTTAATTCAAAAAGTTGATTCGAAAGTGGGAGAAGTTATGTGGAATGGAGCAATAACTGCTTCTATGAGGCAACAACAGATTTATTTTTAAGACGATATTTCAATCAATATACCCAAAGAATTGGTATATATATGTATAAACGGAACCTTGTTCCATGCCGGTGCATAATCTTAGTAACTGATAAACTCAGTTGGTATAGGAAAAAAAAAGTGATTGGCAACTTACTTGACTGGTCGTGCTTGAGTAACTTATTAACAGATTTTGACAAGTACCAATATGTATTTATACTTCTAAAATTGCTAATTGTTCTCTTGATCTACCGATACTTGCTTTTATGGATTAACAACGTGTTAAATTTACTAGCTTCTAGATATACTAAATTTCCAATTCCGTGGCTTCCTTCCACTCATAATGAGCATCTTCATTTTGAGTGCAAGTTTTTGGAGCTGTGTGCTTGTACAGTTTGACCCCCCATTATATTGCTTACTTTTACCAAAAAGACAAAAAGAATTTCCAAAAATCTTCAGCAAAAAGAACACTGGAGCGATTTTTGGTTGGGTTTTGGTGGGGTTGGGTTAGGGTTTTTAACTTTTTTTTCCTATGAGAATCCTCTGTTTCTCATACGAAGTGATGACCATATAAGAGTGGGTGACTTATATATCACTTAGGAGATCTGTCAAATCCAATGAGAGAGAGAACCTTATAAGCAAGCTGCGCAAACAAGCCTCAATGAACGCACGCATCGCATGTAGCAGGAGCTAACTAAAGGGAAGAGCTGCAGTTCCGCCGGCATCAGTAGCATCATTGGACATCCAATCACGATAATTTTAGGTGAGGAATAATTTGATTACCTATTGCTGTTCTTCATCGTCATTCTAGTTAGCGTCATTTTTCTTTTTAAGAGGTAGATACATAGAAGTGGATGCAAGGAAATATAAATTCGGGATTATCCATAAACAAAGGGACCTTACATTTTTGGGCAAAGCTGCAACACTGACGAAACATATTTTGGCCTGATTTAGCATGTATGGTGTTCATAAATTTATTGCTTTATTAACATGAAGCTAAGAAATGTGTTCTTATAAGTCTCTGATCACATTCTTTGTTCGAAATATGCATGTGCTAACACCTAGCGGTTCAGTTCTTAGCGGAGTGATTTTTCTGAAGAGGAGGATGACAAAGACACAAGATGTTATACTGAACGCATTCTTGGAAAGCCTGGAGCTGCGAGCTCTAATCTTCATCAGCCTCATCTGCCAAATAATACTCGTTTGTCTGGGTGACCGCCCAAAGCAGGTTCCAAATGTTTCGATCCGGGTACTCACTTGGTTGGCTTACTTGATGGCAGATTCAGTGGCTTCGGTTGCGCTTGGGAAGATAAAACACAATGTAGGGCCAAAAGATAATCAACACGTTCCAAAATATCTCACCAAAAACATAGACATGACGATGCTTTGGGCGCCATTTCTGTTGTTGCATCTGGGTGGTCCTGATAGGATCACAGCTTATTCTCTGGAAGACAATGTGCTCTGGGGAAGGCATTTATATAGCCTGGTTAGCCAGACACGGTTGCGATTGTTGTTATCTTCTCCATAGCATGGCACGAGTCCAGGTTTTTCAAACTTTCCATGCTGATGATGGTCCCTGCTTTCATTAAGTATGGCGAAAGAATATGGGCGCTATGGACTGCTAGCACCTTTAAAGACTTCAGTTCGGACCTCCAACCCGATCATTCTTCCAGTATCCTGGAAGAATATAAACTGAAGGAGGTCGAGGGTTACAAAGTCATACCCCACAAAATGAATGAGGTACGTAAAGCGATGAGAACACACGTGGAAATGTACGAGGAGTGTGAGGAGTGCATTCAGTATGAACTCGTGGCAGCCAGAGGTCTGGTGGACGTTTTAAAGCGTATTTTCGCAGATCTTTTGCTTAGCTACAAGGATTATGGCGCTAGCCGATCAGTTCTGATGCACAAAGATTTTCTTGTGGTCTACAGAGTAATTGAGATTGAACTGGGTTTTATTTATGATTTGCTATACACAAAAGCATTACTAATCTATAGTCGTTTTGGCCTCCTCCTCCGTTTTTTTAGCATCACTGTAACATCCGTCGTCTTGATACTTTTTACTTTCGCTCACAAGAAAAAATTCCTGTCAAACTCACTGTTTGATATCTATCTCACCTATGCATTGCTAGTTGTGGCGCTTTTACTTGAGCTATATGCACTGTGGGAGCTTCTTTCATCGGACTGGACTGCGTGTTGGCTGATTAACCACAAACGCTTCAGCTTCCTTAATTTTATAAATTTGTTTCACCCGCTGCACAAAAGGCGAAGGTGGTCAAACTCAACCGGTCAATACAGCCTACTGAGTGTCTCCCTAAAGGAAAAACAATCATCAGCTTGGCATAGCGTTCTGGGGTTCCTCCGCATGGATTCAATACCGGCTGTGCAAAAGTACCTCTATCGGAGCCATGAGAAGGTGATGTTGGAACCAAAAGGATTTGGAGGGAGAGAGCGTAAACACACAGAGAGAATATTTTATTCAATATGCCTTGCAAAGGCTTAATGGAGTATACACACAAGCTTTGCTAAGCTTAAAACTCTCTCTAAAATCTCACACTCTCTCTCTCTCTTTTAATCTCTATTCGAGGCTGCAGTGCCTCCTGAGGCTCACACCTTGATTTCTCTCTAAAGAGACTCTCTCTCTCTTTATCTCGTGTGGCCTTGCTTCACGTTTGCACTCCCAAGCCTTATTTATAGACATCTTCCACCGCCAGGACTCCACCGCCTGAACTCTACCGCCATTGACTTCAACATGCAAGAGCTGAAGTTGAACTTTTCTTCTTGGCTAAGAGTCAACAATTGTGGGCTGTCTTCTTTTCCTTCACGTTCAAGTTGAAGCTTGCTTCCTGCTCTTGAGGACTCCAGCAACAACTATAATATTATTTTAATATGTGCCCATTCTTTTTTAAGCAGCTTGTGGCTTCTTCAAGAACTCTCTTCTTTGGCGGTTTACGAGGTGACGCTGCAGCACACTTCTCTTTGGCTTCTTCTTGTCAGAAAAAATTCATTTGCTTTATGAAAAATTACCCTTCGATATTTTGCATAAAAACCTCCTATAGTTGCAAAAAGTATCCCGGCAAATGTGTTCAAGAAGTTTTATTTCCATATTATATAATGTAGTGGATATTATAGCACCTTTAAAGTCACGTAAAATCAGAAAATGAAAATTTGTCAGAAAAAATTCATTTTGCTCTATGAAAAATTATTCTTCGATATTTTACATAAAAACCTCATACAGTAGTAAACTTATCCAGGAAAATGTGTTTAAGAAGTTTTATTTCCATATTATTTAATGTTTTGGACATTACAACATCTTTAAAGTCATGTGAAATCAGAAAACGAAAATTTGTAAGAAAAAATTCATTTTGCTCAATGAAAAATTACCCTTTGATATTTTGCATAAAAGCCTCCTACAGTAGTAAATCTATCCGGGCAAATGTGTTCAAGAAGCTTTATTTCCATATCATGCAATGTATTGGACATTAAAACACATTTAAAGTCATGTGAAATCAGAAAATCAAAATTTGTTAGAAAAAATTCATTTTGCTCTATGAAAAATTACCCTTCGATATTTTGTATAAAAACCTCCTACAGTAGTAAATCTATCCGAGCAAATGTGTTCAAGAAACTTTATTTCCATATTATTCAATGTATTTGACATTACCACACATTTAAAGTCATGTGAAATCAGAAAACGAAAATTTATCAGAAAAAAATTATTTTGCTCTATAAAAAATTACCCTTCGATATTTTGCATAAAAACCTCATGCAGTAGCAAATATATCGGGGAAAATGTGTTCAAGAAAATTTATTTTTTTCAATGTATTGGTGATTATGACTCATTTAAAGTAATGTGAAATTAGAAAATGAAAATTTGTTAGAAAAATTACTTTTGCTCCATGAAAATATCCCTTTTGATATTTTGCCTATATCATGTAGTAGCAAGTCTATCAGGGCAAATGTGTTGAAGAAGCTTTATTTCCTTATTATTTAATGTATTAGAGATTACGACACCATTAAAGTCATGTCAAATAAGAAAATAAGGATTTGTAAAAAAAAATTCATTTTTTTACATGAAAATTTTCCTTTCGATATTTTGGAAGAAAAAAAGCTCATATAGTAGCAAATCTATTAGGGAAAATGTGTTCAAGAAGCTTTACTTTCATATTATTAAATGTACTGCAATCACAACACCTTTAAAGTCATGTGAAATCAAAAACGGAGATTTGTAAAAAAAAAAAAAAAAATTCATCTTGTTTCATGAAAAATTCTCTTTCGATATTTTGCAAAAAACCCTCCTATAGTAGCAAATCTATTGGGAAAAATGTGTTCAAGAAACTTTATTTCCATATTATTTAATTTATTGGAGATTGCCACACCTTTAAAGTCATATGAAATAAGAAAACGAAGATATGTGAAAAAAAAATGGGTTTAAGGTACCAGACAAGTTGGCTTTAGTGCAAGTGGGAGATTGTTGGATGTATGCCCTAAAGCTACTATGTAATAGTTACATATTAAGGATTTCAATTGTACTTTCATTATTATTATTTAATTAATGGCAATGACGTATTCATTCATTTGTCCAATTATTTTATATTTATGAATGATTTCATAAGATCAGTTGCAATTAGACCTATTCTCGAGACGTCAAGAATATATGTGACGGATTTATAATTAGATTGAATCTTTAAACCGTTCCTGGTCGATAGATTATTGAGTGGATATTAATAATCCTGTGGAGACTGATGTGTTCATAACTTCACCATTAAGTATTGGATACTTAAGGGAATGATGAGTCATAAATCATTGGGTATTGTGATGCCTAAGTTAAGAACATGAGTGTTTGTATTAGACAAGTTCACTGAACATGACGCATATGGAACGATTAGCGACATGGAAGCTTTTAGTGTGGTCAATTTCTAATTGTTCATGTTTTGTTCTTGTGTAAATAATCCTTAGACCTGAGGCACGATGTTAACTTGTGTGTCGAACAACTATGGTTCACAGGTGCACGTAATGCTGGGTCATTGATCCGTCTTTATACCTGATGGTTATAGTTTGTTCATATACTAAGTTGCACGTGTGCGTAATATGGAATCTGTCTCCTTGTTACATGCAAGGTATAATAATGATGTCCTATGCAATCTAATTATGACACTGCATTGAAATCCTTGGCCAAGGTTATAACCGAGAATAAAATTGTTTATGTCTCGAATAAAATGTATGTCAATTAGATTTATGCATATGATCGAATTAATGACTTGACAAATATTCCATGGTCTTTGTTTGATCAGGACAAAGTAAGACAGAGGGATTGAATTACACTGTAGCCAAAGCTGACGGGTTCATTATGTTCTTAAAATATTCACACTATCTGGGTAGCCATGACATATTGCTAGATGTCAATCATGGCTTGTAAAACCCAAATATTAATCGGGACAATTAATTCTTTTGGGAGTACGAATGTGTTAGTACAAGTCTTACTACCAGCTTAGTGATGAACCTAGGGATGTCACACACCATAAACAATTAGGATAACATGGAACAAGAGAGAAATATTGTTGCAAATGTGTTTGCAATTACTGCAATCGAATTGAGTCGATTTGAAATTAAATTAAATGAGATTTAATTTAATTTGTATTAAAGTCACGAGCCTACTTGCATATGATGCACATGCATGTCCAAAGTGAATATATATGTTAATGTATTTCAATTGTACATATAAAGATTATGTTCTTTTTATTTTAAGGGGATTGATTAATTATTTATTCATTCCTTTAATTAATTAATTATTTTTTCATTTACTTAATTAAAGTTGAAATGGTCAGCAATTCTTGCTGAATAATCGTGCGCATGCACGAGGCAACCGTGCATGATGGTCAACAAACCATCATGCACGTTTGCACGTTTGCTTCGTGCATGATTGTGCACGATCAGCAACGGATGCTAAACGGTTGCTGATTCGTGAAGAAGAAAAGCCCCATTCTGCTCAAGTGGTAAAAAGTGGTGGTTTTCTTCTTGTTCCGTATCGGTCCTTTCACTGTCAAAAACATGAAGTTCTGCTAGTTGCTGAAAAGAGAGCAAAGTGTGTGTTCTTGTGTTTTTGAGAGACGCGAGAAAGAAGAGTGTTCTTTCGTTCGGGCCGTGACTATAATACATCAAGGATACGGCGGATCATCTCCACGAGATTGCTAGCACGATCATTGTGGTGAATATCCAAAAATTCTCTCTTCTGTTCGACGTCCATTGTTGGTGTGTCTAAACTAGAGGTTTGACGTTTGTGGGGCTCAAACTGTAGAACATCTGAACCAATTTGTATAAAGCGCGCTTCGAGAGGTAATTCGTTTTAACTATCCTTTTATATTCGGATTTTTGATTAAAACGCACGAACAACGCCTTTGGAGAATTATGTATAAAATATATTTTTGTTTCTGCTGCGTTCTTTTGTTAATTTTACCTATACATGATTCATAAAACCCAACAGTGGTATCAGAGCCAACCTTAGGCGTTTTTCGTGCGTTTAATTGATTTATAGTTCAAATATATTTTTGCGTTCTAATGGCCAATTTATTTATGTTAAGAGAAATGGTTCTCTTGCTCTTATGTAGCCTATAGAAGTTGATTAATTTATGTGATAAATTTAATCAACTAAGAAAAAATTAGAACTAAATCAATTTTGAATAAAAAATCCGTAACTTGTTATACTTTGTGTTTATATTCTACGAATGATTCGCAATTGTGAATTTAAAGTTGACAATGCAACTTCTGTTCGGAATCACACTCGTCAACTTTGTTTCATCGATTTGATTCCTTGATGTAATTTGTGTTGTTCGACTTTAAATTTGATTAAATGCAAAATTTTATCTATGCCTTCTGGAGCTTTAAATTTTGAATTTATGGCTCGTAAGGAAGGGTGGTGATCATGGAAAAATCCCTAATCGTTGTGATTGTTGTATAGATGAATGTATGATGATTACAAGTATTCTTTTTAGGGATGTAATTATTAAATGGAGGCTACGTCCTTCCTTTTATTTTATTTTAATTTTTCATGAAATGTAATTATAGTGTAGTTTAGTATTTCAATTGTTGATGTAAATGCTACAAGAGAGGAGGAGCCATTGGAGGAGCCATTAAGCCGGTGTGCTCTCTGGGCCCGGTCTTTGAAGAGTTCAAAGATTGAAGAACAAGTGAAGAGCAGGTCCATATTATTAAAATATTAAAATGGCTAAATGGGTCTCTTTGGCTCGAGACTCATTGAACCATAATTCCATGATCACCACATAGGATAGATGTTTATGTGATATCTATTTATTTATTGTGTTTATGTCATCGTGCACGTTAAACCAATTAATGTGCAAAGTGAGACCATTAATAATGACCAAAATCTCCTTATTAATAATATCAAGTCGAAACGGGTTATGGACTCGTGGCCTTCCATCGTCGTGGTTTGATCCAATATTATTGTGGTTAACTGACCGGCTATGGATACATAAGGGTTAATTACCATTTTTAATATTGGACCACTCCATTATGCATGTGATGCTGTGAGGTTGGAGCCAAATGATTTCTAATAACTGTCAGGTGAGGGAATCATTTGTGCTTTCAATACTTACATGAGACGATGGGCTAGACTTAACTATGATCATGATGCCAATAACTGTTAGGTGAGGCTTTTATGGTCTAGAGGCCAAAGTTATGATTGAGACTCGCATATGATGCGTTGAACAAGTTGGTTCACTCACTAAGTTCATAGAACACCAATAATTGCTAGGTGAGGTGGGCTTTGGATTAGTGGGACTCCAATCCGCACTAGTAATCTTTACCCAAAAAAGATTACCACTTCCCATCTTAAGGAGTATGGGATTGGAATATAAATTTAGTGGGAGTATCTATTTCATTTAAAGGCCAAAATGAAATAGTTATTTTGAAAGATACAACAGCTAATAATTTATTTTCTGCAACAGATATATTATTACTCTGAAAATGATGACCACAAACCCACTTGCTTCTATACTTGACAATAATTGTTTGACTGGACCCAATTTCACTGACTAGGTGAGGAATTTGAGAATTGTTCTCAATTCATAAAAAATTGGGTATGCGCTTGATGAAAAGATGCCAACCTCCGTTCCTAAGGGTGGGACCCAAGAGGAGCGTGTCACTTATGATAAGTGGCGTGACGATGACTTAAAAGTTAGGTCATATATGATTGCTTCAATGAATAATGAATTACAGAAGAAGTATGAATCTATGGAAGATGTTAGGTCGATCATTTTGCATTTAAATGAATACTTTGATGAAAATGGTCAAACCTTTAGATATGAGATATCTAAGGCATTGTACCGTATGAGGATGGCTGAAGGATCATCAGTTAATGATCATGCTTTGAAAATGATCTGGCACATTGAAGAATTGGCTAGGCTGAATCTCGTTATGGATAACGAGTTAGCTGTGGATTTGATCCTCCAATCCTTACCCGATTCCTTCTCTAGTTTTGTCCAAAACTTCCACATGCATAAGATGGAAAAAACTCTCGCTGAGTTACATAGTATGCTGGTAGTTTATGAGAAGGAAATGCACAATACGAGACCAAATGTAGTGGCTATGGCTAAGGCTTCTTCTTCAAAGGGTAAGACTGTTTTAAAGAAAAAAAATGGAAGAGGTCTGCCAAACCTGTTGTGCAACCAAAACCCAAGATTGATAAAGGGAAATGTTATTATTGTGGTGTCAAAGGGCACTAGAGGAGGAACTGTAGGAAGTACCTCGCGAGCTTGAAGGTGAAGCCCAAGGACCAACCTTATGAAGGTATGGTGTCTATGCTTATTGAAACTAATCTTATGGTTAGTGCTGAATCCAGCTCATGGGTTCTAGATTCTGCTGCAACTTCAAATATGTCTTTGCAGAATCTGGAAACAAGCAGGATGCTAAGGCGAAATGAGATTGTCCTGACATTTGCCAATGGAGCAAGAGTTGCTGCATTAGCTATAGGGACATGTATTAGTTTTAAATAACTGTTTGCATTGTAAGAATGTCGTTAGGAACATCATCTCTATACCTCGTATGGGTAAAGAGAATTATGAATTTTCTTTTGCTGGTGATGTATGTTCTATTTATCATAATAGAAGATGTGTTGGTTCTAGCATATTAACCAATAATCTTTATACCATTACAATGTCCGGTAATGCGATTACCGATGTCAATAAGCAAAATAGAATTGATACAAATGCCATTACTAATAAATGCCCTAGAGATAGTCCAAATAAAAGGTATGTTCGGCATCTCCGATTAGGTCATATTGGAGAAGACAAAATTAACAAGTTGAGTAATGATGGATACGTTGATCCATCAAATTTTGAGTCATACTCGACTTGTGAGGTATGTCTTTTAGGAAAAATGACCAAAGTGCCTTTTATGGGACAAAGTGCGTGAGCTACTGACATATTAAGGTTAATACATACAGATGTATGTGGACCAATTAATGAAACCACTAGAGGTGGTTGTAACTACTTCATTACCTTCACTGATGATCAGTCACGGTATGGTTATTTATACCTCATGAAGTATAACTCTGAATCCTTTGAAAAGATCAAAGAATTCAAGGCTGAAGTTGAGAAACAAACAGGAAAATGTATTAGGGCTCTTCGATCGGATTAAGGAGGTGAATACCTTAGTACTGAATTCCTAGACTATCTTAAAGAGAATGGCATTTTATCACAATGGACACCTCCTGGAACTCTAGAACAAAATGGTGTATCTGAACGAAGAAATCGTACTTTATTAGATATGGTTCAATCTATGATGAGTTACACCGATTTGCCTATATCCCTTTGGGGATGTGCCCTTGAGACAGCTGTATATATACTGAACAAAGTGCCATCCAAATCTGTTCCAACTACGCCCTATGAGATATGGCATAGTAGGAAACCTAGTCTTAATCATATTAAGATTTGAGGTTGTCCAGCTTTCATGAAAAAGCTGAAAATGGAAAAATTGGAGGCAAGATTTGAACAAGGTCACTTAATTGGATATCCAAAGGAAACTCTTGGATATTATTTCTATTTTCATTCAAATGAAAGAATTTTGGTGAGCAAGCATGCTTCTTTTCTGGAGAATCAGTTCGTCCAAGAAGGTGGTGCTGGGCGGAAAATAGTTTTACAAGAAGAAAATAATGAAGTACCAAACAACCGAGTTCAGATACCAATCTCTGATTCAGTGAGAGCTTCTGATACACAACTTCTTAGGAGAAGTGCGAGAACATCTCGCCCACCTGCTCGTTATAGACACTCGGTTGATCATATTGAATAATTATTCATTATGAATGATAGTGATCAACCTGGTGATCCTAAAACCTATGAGGAAGCGATGTTGGACATCGATTCTGGTAAATGGCTAGAAGCCATGAAATCCGAGATGGATTCAATGTATTCCAATGAAGTTTGGACCTTAATTGACCTGCCTGATGGTATTATACCAATTGGTTGTAAATGAATCTTCAAAAGGAAGATGAATGTTGAAGGTCAAATTGGAACTTACAAAGCACAGCTGGTGGCGAAAGGATATCGTCAAAAAGAAGGAATTGATTATGACGAAAATTTCTCACCTGTGGCCATGCTAAAATCCATTTGGATTATGTTGGCTATAGCTGCACACATTGATTATGAGATATTCCAGATGCATGTCAAAACGGCTTTTCTAAATGGTTTTCTCGAAAATGACATCTATATGGAACATCCACGGGGTTTTGAATCCAATAGTGAAAAATGGAAGGTGTGTAAACTTAAGAGATCCATTTATAGACTCAAACAAGCCTCCGGAAGTTGCAATATCCATTTTGATGAGGTAGTCAAATCATTTGGCTTCATTAAAAACCCGGATGAACCTTGTGTATACAAGAAGATCAGTGGGAGTGCAATTGCATTTTTAGTTTTGTATGTCGATGATATACTTTTGATTGGAAATGATGTACCAATGATATCATCGATAAAATTATTCTTGTCACAGAAATTCTCCATGAAAGATTTAGGAGAAGCAACCTACATTTTAGGTATCAAGATCTATAGAGATAGATCAAGACGATTGATTGGCCTCTCACAGTCTACGTACATAGACAAAGTGTTAACACGGTTTAACATGCAATGTTCCAAGAGAGGATTATTGCCTTTTAGGCAAGGGATCTGTCTTTCTAAGGAGATGTGTCCCAACACTTCTAAAGAAAGAGAGCGGATGTCAAAGATACCATATGCATCTGCTATTGGAATCATAATGTATGCTATGCTGTGTACTAGACCTGATATTGCGTATGCTATAAGTATTACTAGTAGATATCAGTCGGATCCAGGAGAAGAGCACTGGATAGCAATCAAGAATATTCTTAAGTACTTGCGAAGGACTAAGGATCTATTCTTGATATATGAAGAAGGAGAATTTAAAGTTGTAGCTTATACTGATTCCAATTTTCAATCGGATCCTAATGATTATAAGTCTACGTCTAGGTTTGTCTTTACATTCAATGGTGGTGCAATTAGTTGAAAAAGTTCCAAACAAAGCATAACTGCCGATTCCACCACTAAGGCAAGTATGTAGTCACTTCTGAAGCAGCAAAGGAAGCCGCTTGGATGAAGAAGTTTATTTATGAACTTAGAGTTGTTCCTTCAATCGAGTAACCGATTACATTGTTTTGTGACAACAATGGGGCGATAGCTCAAGCTAAGGAACCAAGGTCTCACCAAAAGTCCAAGCATATTGAGAGATGCTTCCATCTCATCAGAGAAATTGTTGGGAGAGGTGATATCGCCTTGCAGAAAATTGCCTCAGTAGAAAACATGGCAGATCCCTTCACTAAGGCCTTACCTTAGTCTTCTTTTGAAAGACATATTGACAAAATGGGTTTGAGGTACCAAATAAGTTGGCTTTAGTGCAAGTGGGAGATTGTTGGATGTATGCCCTAAAGCTACTATGTAATTGTTACATATTAGGGATTTTAGTTGTACTTCCATTATTATTATTTAATTAATGGCAATAACGTATTCATTCATTTGTCCAATTATTTTATATTTATGAATGATTCCATAAGATCAGTTGCAATTACACCTATTCTTGAGACGTCAAGAATATATGTGACGGGTTCATAGTTAGACTGAATCTTTAAACCATTCCATAATGGTGTGTTCATAACTTCACCATTAAGTATTGGATACTTAAGGGAATGATGAGTCACAAATCATTAGGTATTGTGATGCCTGAGTTAAGAACACGAGTGTTTGTATTAGACAAGTTCACTGAACGTGACGCATATGGAACGATTAGTGACATTGAAGCTTTTAGCATGGTCAATGTTTAATCATTCATGTTTTGGTCTTGTGTAAATAATCCTTAGACCTGAGCCACGGTGTTAACTTGTGTGTCGAACAACTATGGTTCATAGGTGCACGTAATGCCGGGTCGTTGATCCATTTTTATACCTGATGGTCATAGTTTGTTCATATACGAAGTTGCACATGTGCACAATATGGAATCTGTCTCCTTGTTACATGCAAGGTACAATAATGATGTCCTGTGCGATCTAATTATGACACTGCATTGAAATCCTCGGCCGGGGTTGTAACCAAGAATAAAATTGTTTATGTCTCAAATAAAATGCATGTCAATTAGATTTGTGCATATGATCGAATTAATGACTTGACAAATATTCCATGGTCTTTGTTTGATCGGGACATAGTAAGACAGAGGGATTGAATTACACTGTAGCCAAAGCTGACATGTTCATTATGTTCTTAAAATATTCACACTATCTAGGTAGCCATTACATATTGCTAGATGTCAATCATTACATATTGTGATCGCTACACTGCCGCTATGAGCTTCCTTTCATTCCCACTTTCTTTTTTCTTGTTAAAAAGGGTCATATTCATGGTGGGTTGGTCTTTGTCCGTCCACATCGAACCATCAAACTGGCCATGGCTGCAACAACGGGAAGTGACTCAAATAAACGTGACACCTCAACGCTATAATAACAAATAGTAATTGCAGGAATTGGAGATGATGGGTGATGACAAGGCACTGCCTGCTTGCTAAGTCAATGGTTATTAGCTTACCACCAATGTTCATTAGACGCGACTGTAAATTATACTCAACGACTAATGATTGACAATAAAGACGTTTAAAATAAACAGTATTGATCGAATGATATGTAATATTGCAGGCATTGTCATTGTCATGCCGTATTGGATATGAACAATGTGTGGTTAACAAGATAATTTTTGGAGTATAAATAGATATGGAGAAAGTGGATCGCCTTGTTTGATGCCTCGGGTTGGATAAAAGTAGGTTAACTGCTCACCATTGAAATTTACACTGTAAGATACCGTTGTAATACACTGCATTACCCATCTAACCCAAGTGGTGTGAAATCCTAACTTCAGAAGATAAGCTTCTAGAAAATCCCACTCCACCCGTTCATAAGCCTTTTGCATATCCATTTTCAATACTGCTTGAAAAGTTTTATTGCATTTCCTAGTTCGCAGTTGATGTAGCACTTCCTAGACAATGAGAACGTTGTCTTGGATCTGGCGGCCACTTACAAAGGCGCTCTGTTTAGTGGATATTAAATCAGGGAGCTAGGGTTTAAGTCAATTTGCAATCACTTTAGATATAATCTTGTAGGCATAATTGCAAAGACTAATAGGTCGGTACTGGTCGAGGCTTTCTAGGTGTGAAACTTTTGGAATCAGGGTAATGATGGTCTTTTTAAGATCTGTAGGCATAAACCCTGTTATAAAGAACTCCTGTACTAGCCCGCAATATGTCCCAATGTGTTTGATAAAAGAGGCCATTCATACCGTCTGGTCCTGAAGCTTTGGTTGTCCCCAGCTGGAAGGTTGCTATTCGGACCTCTTCTTGAGTAACCTTTGGCATCAAAAGATTATTCATTGCCATTGAAACGACTCGTGGGCATTGATCAATGATGGGCTGATAGTCACGGTGGCCTGTGGATTGGTAAAGGTTGGTGAAGAATTGTGTGGTCATATGTTTTAGAATACTATCATCCCGAACCCATCTTTGATTGCTATCCTTCAGCATGCGTATTCTATTTCGTTGCCTTCGTTGGATTGTTGTTGCGTGAAAGAATTTAGTGTTCTTGTCCCCCCACTTTAGCCAACTTATTATGGATCGCATTGCCTAGAATTGCTCTTCTTGCTGCCATAATCTTTGTATCTCCGCCTTCATGTTGCTTACTCACTACTTATCATAGTGGTTGTGGGGCTGATTTATGTGATTCTAGAGCTGTAGTTGTAAACTTGCTATTTTGTTGTGAGCTGTGAAAAATTTTAGACGACTCCATTTAGTGAGGGCCATCAATACTAGCTTGAGTCTTTGTGTCAGATTGTGATTTGTTCCATGACCTGAATTCCATGATTTATCAATAACTTCGCTACACTCTTTGTCCTATAACCAAAAGGCTTCAAAAATGAAGTACTTATGTCGACGCCCTGGTAAAGTGTCAGTAGTTAACAGTAAAGGACTATGGTCAGAGCCCACTGTAGGTAGCGCAATAACTTCTGCTTCAGGGAAAGCAAGACGCCATTCGTACGTACAAAATACTCGGTCTAACCTTTCTTTCACAAAATCAGCTCCTTCTCGATTGTTCGTCGAGGTATAAGCACAGCCCTTGCTGTCCATGTCCATTAAGGCACAATCTTGTATCACTTGTCTAAAAGAAGACATCCTGTGAGTTGCTGCTGAACGCTTGCCAACCTTCTCCCAATGGTACATGACCTCATTGAAATCACCAATCAATATCCAAGGTAATATATTTGTAAAGGCAATCTATCGAAGTTCTGTCTGGAATAATTGGCGAGGTTGATAAGTCGCAAGTGCATGGACACATGTCAGACGCATAGATAGGCCACACCTAGAATCAATACAATTCATATCAAACAAATCTTGAGATGATTGAATCATGTTTACCATACGATGATCATGCCACAGTGGAGCCAATCCTCCTACTAGACTAACAGGGTTTAGAATATAAGAGTTTCGAAATTTCAGGCGTCACTGAAGTCGAGTGATCACCTCCTCTCGATTCTTGGTTTCCATAAAAAATACGATGTCAGGCTTTTCTTTGACCACGATGGCCATAAGGGCTCGAATTGTCAGGGGAGAGCTCAAACCCTAACAGTTCCAGCTTATAATCTTTATTTGTGCAAAGGTGACTGTTGAGGGCCAGCCGCCATCACCCATTTTTCTGCCTCAATAGCCAACAAGATAGGAGTTTCCATAAAAGTTCGCTCATATATTGCTCCTTCTATA
The DNA here is from genome assembly GCF_016545825.1 of Eucalyptus grandis. Classification (NCBI taxonomy): domain Eukaryota; kingdom Viridiplantae; phylum Streptophyta; class Magnoliopsida; order Myrtales; family Myrtaceae; genus Eucalyptus; species Eucalyptus grandis. Next base: position 41,388 of record NW_024096446.1, read on the forward strand.
GTGCTGCATGAATCATAAAGGGTGTATCGTTTAATTTTCTTAGCCGCTCCTGCTCTTGTGGATAGCCTTGTATTCTTTAATTTCTTGTGATTAGAAGGTTCCATTGCTTGCTGCTTAATGTTTTGTACTTCGGTGGGAACGGGGGGTATGGGGTAAGTACCTTCGTAGATTTGAGGGTGAATAGCGTAGGTAGCAAGGTCTAGAACATTTTTGACTGGATGATTCATACCTTCAGGTTCCATTTCTAATGTTGTTAGCTCTCTATTATGACATTTCTTCCCCTGTTCATGTACATAGACTACTACACTTGTGGATGCGTCTCCTGGCTCTGTATTTTGACATTTCTTCCCCTATTCAGGTTGTTGCTAGACTCCAGTGCAGTTCGTTGCACGGCAAGTAGTCTTTGGATTAAAATGTGATGATGAAGGAGTCTCGGCACAACCTCATCATCGGTATGTTGTTGCTCCTTATAAAAGGCTCTCCAGTATGGGTTATACTCTTTTACTTCTGCCCTCAACCACTGTCCATAAGCCATTTTTTCTTTTGCTTCCATTTTTGCTTCAGTGAAAGGAACATCTTTACAGTACATTGCATAATGACCTATTTTGCCACAAGAATAACAAAAGTGTGGGAGTCGTTCATATATGAAATCGAGGAAAATTGCCTTCTTGGCTATGTGTATAGGTTGCCCTATTTTCAACCAATCTCTTAGGTTGATTTCTACATGAGCTTTGCCAGTTCTGATTGTTGTGCCCTCTTTAGTATCCAGTCTAACATCAACCACCTTTCCAATATTTTTCACAGCTCTGCAAATCATAGTTTCGGAGTACCATTCTAGCGACAAACCATAGATTTGTACCCAAAATGCACAAGTTGAGAAATCAAAGCAGTGTAGAGGCGTATTAGCTATCCATGGTTTGAAAATGACCAAATGGCTAGAAAACAGCCAAGGTCCACTCTCTTGTACCCTTTGTTTTTTATCTTCCAACTTAAACTTAGCGACGTAAATGTCACCTTCGCGTTGAGTAATTTCAACCTGTTCTATTCTCCAAGCCCTCTTTAAGGTATTCTGAAAAGCTTGTACGTTTATAGAAGGATTGGATGGGACTTTACCTACCGGCATTAACTCACATTCTTCTACTTTAGGACTTTTTTTCTGTGAATGACGTGCGAATGTGCTTTTGAATAAGGAACAAAGTTATGGATAAGTAGTAACTTTTATCAAAAAGATTAATAGACCTTCGTTGACTTCTGTACTAGTCACTTCCATCTTCCTTCGAAGCTTGAGAATGCTGGTCATGGATGAACAACTGAAAAAAAAAAAAAACCCACTGTTACAAATGCCATCACTCTTTTTCCCTCTCTCTATTTTTCTCAATCTTCTAATCAATCTCTCAACGTTGAAGCTCTTGCATTTTTGTAAGGTTCTCTCATGAGTTTACTTCAATTCTCTCGACACCAATGAGCTTCCAAAACTGTGGCACCCCCGATTCGCTTTTGGTCACCACGGGTGCTCTCTCTTAATTTTTCGATCTCATATAACTTCACAGACTAATACCCTTTGACTAGAGATTTTTTTTTTTTTTTTGAAAATGGTCCCAGCGCAGCTTATTGCGGAAGCATAAACAAGTCTCACCATCCCTTACTCCAATAACCATAATGTAATACACACCAACTACGCACCATAAGAAAAGACAAAGCCGATTCACTCTTATTTATATTTCCATGATGGACATCAAGGTCGATACAACAAAAAGGCCAAGATTTTAACTATACTTGGCTATCACTCAAAAGAGGACTCGACCCTACATCGAACATGTACAACCTTCCATCAACAAGCGTCGGCTATCTCCAAAAAGTATTAGCTCCCAATAGCTATACGCACCATCATACCCAATCCGGTGCATCGGGTGGCGGCGGTGATAACATCCCTAACATCGCTCCATCATGTTGGACATGGATAGATAAAAACTCATGGATAACCGGGCCATCAGCTCGACCCACATCATACATCACCAAGACACGGACTCGAACAAACACTAAACCAGGGGCATCGACACAGATATGCTCAGTACACTCCACATCAACATCAGTAGGTATGCCATAGTAAGTACTGCATGCAACCGGTAGCAAAGGCATCTTTCTAATCTGAAATGTTAATCCCCAAAAGGGATGAGTACAACTACTCAGCAGTTAGATCCACCAAACTACTCAATGCGTCAAACAGAACAATCAAGGTATCATGAACAAGCACATATCATTCGTGCATTCAAGCATAAATTACCTTGCAGCCATGCATGTATCACCATGCCATATGTGCATATACCACCATGCACTTATCATCAAGCATTCATGCATATATCACTCTGCCATATGTGCATATATCACCATGCACTTATCATCAAGCATTCATGCATATATCACTATGCGCACAATACAGTCTCAATTTTTATCTTTCCAGGGACCAGTGTTTGTATCCCACAATTTATCGCTCCCATCCAACCTGGCATCATGAGGAACCTTCGGCACACACCTCCGGGCATCCGGCACACACACTCCGGGCATCTCGTACCCCAACTAGCATCACGAGGTATCCCCCCGGCACACACCTCCGAGGCTTCCGGCACACACACTCCATGCATCCCAACACTCCCGGGGCATCCGGCACACACACTCCGAGCATCCCAACACTCCCGGGGTATCGTCGGGTCGTACCTCCGACAGTCTCGTTATTTTCTCAATTTATATTCACACATGTATCTCAATTTCAACATGGCATTCGATGCAATAATATCAGAGATCTCAACCAACTTTTCATGCCATATAACATGCCATATGTCATCACATATGTAGCAAAATCAACCACTCAAAGTATTACATCACATGGATGAATTCATTTATTTTTTTCAAAACACATCAATGTTTCGCATAAATCAGAATAACTTCCTCTAGTTAAAGGCCCAAAATGATGGGAACTTCATCATCCTCCTCCATCTCTAGTACAAGGAAATCTGCCCAGAAGATAAGTTTATCCACCTTTACTAAAACATCCTCCACAGTGCCTCTCAAGTGTTTGATAGATTTATCCACCAATTTTAGAGATATGGTAGTCGCTTTTACTTTCCCCACAACTAATTTCACAAATACCGAATAAGGCATTAGGTTTATACTAGCACCAAGATCACATAGAGCTTTGTTAAAGTAAACACCACTAAAATTGTGTGGAATAGTAAAACTCCCTGGATTTTTTAATTTTTGTGGTAGCTTATTTTGAAGGATGGCTGAACATTCCATATTCAACTTCACTATCTCATACTCCTCTACCATCCTCTTGTTAGCTAGGATCTCCTTCAAGAACTTGGCATAACATGGCATTTGAGTTAGAGCATCTACAAAAAGAATGCTAATGTGTAATTATTTAAGATAATCTAAAAATTTTGAAAATTGCTTATCTTGCTTGTGTTTAGCTAGCCTCTCTAGAAAAGGAATAGGTGGAACATATGGCATTGGAGATTGCTTGCTCTTTCGTGGCTCATCCTTTTGTTCGGTCTTGGTAGAAGATTCGGCCTTATTCTCTTCTACTACATCCTCATCTTGTTCTTCCTTTCCAACTTTTTTTCCACTCCTCAATGTATTTGCCTTTGCATTCTTTATAGGGTTCCTCTCGATATTGCTTGGCAATGCACCATTTTGTTTCTCATTAATTCTTTGAGCCAGTTGCCCCACTTGCTTCTCTATGTTTTGAATTGATGCTTCTTAATTTTGGAGTCTTACATCGATACTTCTCATGAAATCTCGCGTGGTTTGAGCTTGCTTTTCTATAGTTTGGGCTAGCTTGGCAATCAAATCCTCTAAGTTGGAATTTGACTTCTCCATGGGTGGTGGCTCTTCTCTTGGTCCTTATTGATTTTGACCTCCCCAAGATAGATTATGATGATTTTTCCATCCTAGATTGTAATTGTTGGAATAATGATTGTTTTGAGGAACCTTCTTAAAATTTGAAACAAAGTTAGCATGTTAAGAAGAACTAGCATAAGAGTTACCTACTAGACAATTGATGTTAATATGATTTCCTTCACAAATTTCACAACACACTCCTTGAGTTTTTAAAGAAGCAACCATCTTGCTTAATGCATCAAATTTTGCATTCAAAGCTTTATTGTTGTCAACTTCATGAACTCTACTTAGCTTTCGGGCTTGGTATCTTTCAATTGGCCATTGGTAGCTATTGCTTATCATCCTCAAATAGAATAAAAGCTTCTTTAGGTGATTTATTTTGCAAAGTGCCTCCACCTGCTGCATCTAGACTAGCCTGAATGGTGGGATGCGCTCCTTTATAGAATGTGTTGGGAATAACGGATCCCCGAAAACCGGATTCGACACTAAATCGAACTCCTAAAGCAATGCGGAAGACGTGCCCGGGAAAATCACGTATCACCGATCCTAAAGCACACCACGGATTCGAGCGTACCTTGTTAGCCACAGATTAGACACCGACACCGGTAGGAGGAAGAAAATATGGTCCTGTTCGATCCGATGAAGCAATGAAGGGAAGAAAAATTGCCAGAGCCTTACTGTTTTTCTTTTTCTTTTTGGAGAGAGAGAGAGCGCGCGGGAGAAAGCATACGTACGTTTGTTTCCAATAGGTGCCATCTCTCTCTCTCTCCTCCCTTTTATACCTTCCCCCATCCACGGGCCCTATTCCCGTGGGCCAGGCTTTTTGGGCCCAACTTGGGTGGACGGACCTTAAGCCCATCAATAATAAAAAACCATCAGAATGTGTGCACTTGTATCCATATTGCCAGTCCATGGTGTGGACTTCTCCTTTGCGGCTCCTTAAATCTTTCTCATGCTTCATAAGAGGGCTCACCATCCATCTGCATACATGTAATAATATTGTTATGCATTTTGACAAATTTTGTAGGAGGAAAATACTTGTTTAGGAATTTTTTAGCCAAGTCCTGCCAAGTGATAATAGAGCCTGCAGGGAGAGAAGTCAACCAAGCCTTAGCTTTATCATGAAGAGAAAATAGGAACAATCTTAACTTAAGGGCATCATCACTAATGTCATTGAATTTAATAGTGTCACAAATTTCAAAGAATGATTCTAAGTGTAGATATGGATCTTTATTGGGTGATCCACTAAAGTACCCTGTATTTTGAAGTATTTGAATTAAGGATGACTTAATCTCAAAATTGTTAGCTTGCACTGCCAGCCTCCTCATACTTGATTGTACTTCTTTAATTGGTGGTGTAGCATAATCTTTCAAAGCCCTCCTTGGAGGTGCATCTTCTTGATTTTCAGCCATTGCAATGAGGATTGCTTGCTCTCTTCTTCTCTTTGAAAAGGTTCTTTCACTCTTAGGATCGAACTCTTCAAAGTCTCCTTGTTGGCTTCGGGTTATGCAATGCTCCTCCCACCTTTTATAGAGAGGTGAGTTTGGCCTAAAAAAGAAATAATTTAAAAACAAAATAAAGGTTAGTCTAAACCAAAAATTGCTCGATATCAATAGGAATTGGAAAATTATCAAATCAATCCCTGACAATGACACCAAAAACTTGTTAGGTAAATTGCAAGTGCACAATGTCTATAAGTAATAAAGTATGAGTGAGTATCGTTCCCATTAGGATTGTTTCTCATTATCCAATTATTTACCGAAGGTGATCAATCCAAAAATTTAGCTAACCAAGTCGAAAAGGCAAGTAAAAAGTGAACTAAACCAATTATTGAAATATAAAAGAGCCAAAACTTAAAGGACTTGAAAAGCTAATTAAAAGTGCAAGATTTTAACCAAGACCACAAAGCGTTAGAGCATCCAACTTCACTTAACCACTCATAATCAATTCTCTTAACTTGTCATGCAATAAATTAAATCATAATTGTGTTGGTGAAATTTCCGCAAATTAGATTACAAGCCAACTTTGGTCTAATAATCCCTAATTAGGTATGCTAACTCCCACTACCCTTGGGTGAATTTAAACTACCTAAAAGCATTAAGTTCTTGTGGAAATTCATGGATTTAATCTAAGTAATCCTAACCTAGATGTACTATTGCAACCACATAAACAACCTAGTGTACCTTGACCTATATTTAATTTATGATTCAATATCACTAATACTTATGCAACAATCTCCACCTGGTATCATGTATACATAAAAATTCATTTAAAAGTTGGCCAAACTTCTAAAAGCATTAAGATCATGATAGAGAATGCCACAGTCAAAATAATTATATTGCATAAACAAGTCCTAAAAATCAATCAATCATGGTTAAGATCCATTGTGGCTCTAATAGAAGAAATTTAGAATATAATTAAAGCTAAACTAACAATAGAAATTAAAGAGAACATAATGCTAAATTAAAATAAATTCACCAATTTGAGTCACAAATAGGTTCGAGTTTGCCTCTTCCTTCTCTCCTTGACATGTGCCAATTCCATCAAAAAGAACATAAAAGCTAACTAAAAAAACCTAAAATTTGGTGGTGGTTCCAAGGCTCCTTTCCTCTCTGAAATATGCGGCACAAGAGGGATTTATGTAGCCTCCAAAAATCTACCTTAGGTCAGCATTCCATTAGATTTTGGATAAGACTCCTTGGCGAATTAGGAGTTTATCTTCTGCTTTTGGCTAGCTTCTTTCTTCAAGATAAGATATTATTGAAGATACTTAAATATTCTTAAAGATATAAAGATATCTTTAAAGATATTCAAATATTCTAGAAAATATTGAGGCGTAGGGATTGCTTTGCAAAGCACAAACTTGGGAAAATTACGCATTGGTCCTTGCATCTTCTGCAAATGATGCACATGGCCCCTTATAAATCTGAAAGTTATGTTTCCTGCAAAATATAATAAAATTACTTGAGTAGCAAATAAATTCACCCAATATTCATTAGATAGCAAATATCAATTTAAATTATTAAAAATACTCTATCTAAAATAGAGTTATCACATTGTTTATAAAATAAACTTAGCTTAAGTGGTGAAATTAGTAACCGCCGTTGTCATGACTTTGTACTCATCGTGATCATCCAATATTGCGATTCTCTGATAGCTTTATGTCTATGTGTTTGGCTGGTTTTGTTCTCGCAATGAAATATCTTTCATCGAGTGTTATTATCGGCTTTTATTTAAAGGAGACTATGGTTCTGTGCTAGCTCCGGATAGAGGATATTAAATGTGATATCATAAGAGTTCCAATTTCAAATGGAATTGTACAACCCTAATGATTAAACCACAAAGTCTCGAATAGAGTTTGAACTACGCCAGAATTTAATCAACGACATAGCTCAAACATATACTAGTATACCGTCAGAATCTAATCAACGACAATGCACTTGGATTGAGGACACAACTTCAGAATTCAATCGATGCTGGATAGGAAATACAATACCGAAATTTAATCGACAGTACTGCACTTGGATATAGATATTTGTTGGAATTTAATCGATGACCAGGATCTAGAAGTTTCAACTAAAGAAACTAAAATGCGATAATGTAAAGATATGTAATGACATTTGATGTGTTGTTGGGGGCTGCTTATATGGACGATTGGGGTATTTATAGAGAAACTTAGTAACCACTGAGCAGCTGCCATCTTCTACTAACTATTTCCATCCTCAGGCACGTCCTTTTTTTCTCTGTAATCAATTCGTCCATTTCCTTTGTAGCTGCCTTGATTGTGTTTTGATGTTTCCTAGTTTATCGACACCATCCATGACTGGGTAACTGACGTTAACTACTTTTCCATCTGCACGTTCCCTTGGCGCTTCTTGGAATATTTTGAAGATTTTATCCCAAGACTTACCGCCAAAATCATTTGGGCATCCACTTTAGTCTTTATTTGACAATTGGACACGTAGCAACCCTTTGCTTCACCATCGCTCACTGAATTCTTATCCGTAGGCTTGTCGATAATTGATCATATATCAATACTTTTATGATAAACAACTTCATTATATTTCTTGTCGACATGACGGGCACACGATAGTGTGGCCAATTTTGACTGTCGACATATTCCCCATTTAAAACAAAATAAATTTGAATTTTCTTTAAGGAAATACCTCATTCTGTGCGTGATCACTTACAGATGGCGATTATCTCTATTGTCTTGTGAATTTTTTTTTTCCAGTACACGGCTGTTATGGATCGTTATCTAATGTTTTATCTTGACACGTCGCTTCAAATTTCTGTGAATAATCCCTTGCCATGATTTTGAATCGTTGCCTTCAATCCATATACACGCCTAAGGTTTCTTTCTTTATACTTCTTTTCTCTTCTTCCTTAAACCCTAAAGTCCTTATGTATCTTGCTCTCTGCTTCTACTTCAACATTCTCCATGGCGCCTGAAGTTCCTAAATATCATCTTGATGACTACATTGTGAATTTCAAAGATCTTCAACAAAGCAAGGAGAATAACAATTGTCACTTCCGACTCTTGAGCGTTGCTGAAGAAAATCGCGAGCACTTACTTCTAGGGCCTTGTTTTATTGATCATCATCTTTTAGAACAAGTCAATTAAAAGGTTGACTTTTGGTCAAATCTTTGATCAAAAAAATTTCTAAATATAAAAATCCACAAATAACTTTGTTTTAGCTTCAATATGACATCGGTTCTCAATTCATTGATGTAAAGGTTGTACCCTTGTTCTAGTACCAATTTGAATGCAATATGACATCTCAAATATGGGCAATTGGACCGATTAATGTTCCTTCATTTTAACTAGATTCAATTTTAACAAATTTGTGTTTTGAGACAAGCAATTGTGAAAATTTGCCCATTTAGACCTTTAATTGAGCAAAGATTCCTTAAAAGACTAAATTGCACAAAAGAAAAAGAGAAGGAGATGATCGGTTGAGCCGGTTGAATTGGTCCAACCAGTCACTGGCGGAAATGGTAGGTTTAGGTTCGGCCATCTCCTGACTGGCTCTCGAAGACCGACGACCATCACAATGTGGACCACATTGTCACGCCCTGATCCTCGAGCGCATACCCATTCCTTGTGGTCGATAATAAAAATGCGACTTCCAAGAACGAATCGCCGATCATTTCATTTTATTGCACATGTGAAAGCGAATAACAAATCCCTTAATAGTAATCATCTCGAGATAGAAAAGTAGGACAACAGATTCACAAACAAAACATACTTTTATATACACACTAAGTCATGTACAAAAGTCTATAACCAAAAGACTTCAAAAGACGACCTCTCAAAAAGAAACTGTCCTATCTGACCTACACCTCAAATCACCTCAGCTCAGCTCCAGGTCCTCCACTCTATGGTCCTGAAAAGTTAAAGTTCACGACGGGGTGAGATATAAATCTCAGCGAGTTTACGCTCTAAACCCCGATTAGGAGGGTAATACACCTAGAGGTGCCCTAACCACACAATCACATAACCATAGAGACTTACCTCGTCTCATATCCTCCTTGCAAGTCAACACAATTCATATCATAGATAGCCACGAAAATATGAGCAACAAATAAGTTCATCAACTGGAACGCCACACTCAAATTTCAAACAAACACAGGGGTCCTGATTATAGGGCTAAATCATTACGACACATCCTATACTATGCCACATAATTTCGTCCCATAATCCGGCGCATCTAACTTAATCATTCATGCATTCCAATTGATTATTACTACCCACATAAGCAGTTTTACCCGACACACATTGGTCCTCTAGCGTAGCCAGGTTTCGTCTCACCTCTTTGAGCACGATTACATCCTCCGACACACATCGGGGACGGCATTCCTTACGGCATACCCGAAGGAGCTTCGGTCCAGAATCTACTGCGACCGGCGTCCACCGATACACACCGGGATCAGGTTCTCTTAACCAGCACACGATCATTCAATTATGGCCAAGGACACTGTGCATTGCATTCAAATGTCTCAATTAAAATAATACACTTGGCTCATTTTTTTCGTATTAAAAACATTCAGTGAAAATAATCGTGTGTGGGTACACGGTTAGATTGAGCTAGAAAAATTGATATCATTCCTTTTTAAAATCTCATTATTTTATATAGTATATAAAACCATTTTTGGTGTCAAAATCCATCACTCAGGATTTTCTAAATAAATATTGAAATTCACAAATTTTGGAATAAATAACCAAAAATCCAATCAGCAATCAATTTGCACAAATTAACATTCAATTGCATAAACTGAACACACCATTGCAATCAGCACGAAATTCCGTTCACTCGCTATCCCGGTCTAATTTTCAGAAAATAATTAATAATTAAATAATTACCAAAATTAATTAAATAATGCAAATTAAATCAATAAATGCAAACTTAGGCTAAAAATTGCTAATCTAACCACCTATTGAACTAATTAAATCATCTTAACCATTCTAATGACAAGGCCACACAATAAACTAACTAATTACAATTTCTAACCACCTAAATCACTAATCTAACTAACCTAAATTAATTAAACAAACTAATAACTACACTAATCTAATCTTAATATAATCTAAACATCCCTTAAACGTCATTAGCCCACTAATTAGAGTTTAGCGCATAAAGTCATCAATTTAGTGCGAAAACCAGTTCATCATGACGGTGGCTGAAACTCAAACTTTTGGTGGCACCAACGGAAACTTGGACTAGGCCAAAAACGGCCCTGCAGTCCACGACTGGAGCTGGTTGAAGCGGGGAAGCTGAGGGAGCTGTCTCGAAGAAGCTGCTGGAGTCAAACTTTGGGGGAGGCTTCGCTGGTTTTGACCGGAGAGGACGCGCGGCAGAGCTGGGATTGTCTTCAGTGGAGAGGAGTCAACGTTAGGGGAGCTCGCTGGAGTTGTTTCGGTTGAATGGGGGAACAACGAAAGGTGGCAGACGGTGGAGCAACAGCATTCGGTCGCTACTGGGGAAAGGGAAAAGTGACGTGGAGAGCTGGCAACGAAGGAGACATTTGGTGGAGATGGAGCGGCTGAGGAATCCGTGGAGATTGGAGCTACTCAGTCCAATGAGGGGGTGCTCGAGCAGAAGGAAGAAATGAAATGAAGGAGTCAAAGCCGAGAAGGGAGGTCCAAGAAGCTGGCGTGCGCAGGAGGAGTGCTCGGTTGGGGTAGCTGAAGGAGAGGGTGGAAAGTCAAAGTAAAATATCCATTTTCAAATGAGCCCCAAAAGTCTCCATGCTTATCCCTTGTGTTTCCCAATACTTTCTTGCATTTTATTTCCCACAAATGACCAATTTAATGCTAAATGTTGTAGCCCCCTTCAAGCCTACGAATTTCTCTCAAATAGACTTCAATTTCTTCACCAATTCTCTAATTTGATGTCCAATTTTGCCGAGGAGGAAGCCCACATAATTTCCGCAAGTTCCTTTCACCAAATAGCTCACTAAGGAGGCCAAAAATCCCTTAAATTTGGCCCATTCGAATTTCTGTTCTTTTCCGAATCGTTCGAATTGATTTTCCATAAAAATCCTGAACTCACCAAAAATTCTTTGAAAGATGAGTCGACGTTCCTAAAATAAATCATGACATGATAGAACTTTCAATTTATGAAATCGGGTTCAAATTCGCGGTTAATTTTAATCTGACGCGATTTTAGCGTGACCTAACCTACCGGGTAGCTTTTAGTAATTTTTAGTGCAATTGACCCGTGGTTGATTATTTTCGAGCCACAATGTACATCTTCGACACATTTGCGACTCTCGGTTATCGTGAAAATCTCGAGATTTCAAATACAGACATAGGGTACGAAAATGACAGAAAAATCGGTCTAGTGCCTTTCAACAGAAATTTTGTAATTAAGTTAAATCACTCACACACTAATCACATACCTCTATCGAATCGACCTATCTCCAGTCTCCGATCGATTTTGACGGTGCCGTAATGACCTTTGCGGATTAGCACGGTCGAGCAGTCAATTCCTAGTCGAATTCTCAAATCCATTGCGTTTAGATTCCTTAACGGCTTCACCTGATAGGCTAGTTATCCCGCGAGTGGCTAACTCAGAGAAAAGAACTATAAATGTGTCGATGAAAAGCTCAACTTATTAAATCGAAGACATAACTTGAAATTCAGGATGTCACACGCATTGTGGCCAACATGCCCGTGCCCTCACTTTTCAAAATTATGCACTTGCCCTTGGATTTGCAGAATTACAAAAATATCCTTGATTAGGCCGTAATTTCAAATTTTGCCCAAAAATTGATTGTCACCATTCATTGGGGATTCATCATAACCGTTCAAATTAACATGTGTGCACTTAAAGAATTAATCAAGGTTGTTAGAATAAGGAGATTGATCCTTAGCCCTTGGATTGATCTGATGGCTAGGATCACATCTTACCCTAAACATAAACTAATTTTCCCTCCAAAATGCAAAAGAGACCACATTCTTTAGATCCCTCTCTCCCTCCCTCTCTCTCTCCCTCGTTCCCTCGGCCCCCCACCATCTCTCTCTCTCGCGACCTTTTTTGGCCTCCCTCACCGTCGCGCTGTTCGTCGCTTGCCTAAACTAGTGCTCGCGTCAACCCACCTTAGGATTAACGCTCCTCCACGACTCCCGCCATCGTCGTCGACCGTTGCGAGTTGCATCAGAGCTGCCCATCCACCAGCGTTCATGCTAGTGCTCCACTTGGCATGTTCAGCTGCCCCAATCGACAATCTACCGATCTCATTAGTTGTCTCGACCTCATCTGCAACAATCTTTGACTAGTTCTTGGCCAGATAGTGGCCAAAGTTTGGTCGTGCAACAATCGAAGCTCCATCGGTGGCTTCCTCAATCCGACGAATTCATTTGGCGGTCCTCCAAGCCATCTGGCATTCGATCTTGTCCTGATGCTAAATCAATCACCTCCGATGGTTGTCCAATGATCTAGAGGGCCTTTGTTGGTCTTTGAGGAGTCCTTGAAAATTCAGCAGCCCTTTATTGAGGTTTGATTGAGCTCAATTAGAAGAAATCGAAAAGGTAATTATCTAACGCTTGAATCTAATGAAGTAAGATCAAGATAGTCAACTAGGGCTAGGATTCAAAGTTTCGGAGCCTTTACATGCTTGAAATCATTGATTACGTGTGCTGTAATTGATTATGGATTGAATACGTGATGATTGTGTTCGTGTGCTTTTGATGAAAATTGGTAGGTTTTGTTGGAGAAAACTTCCTTATGTGTTTTGAAGCTAACAAAACGTTTCCATTAGTCTAGTCTAAAGAATTGTAGACTCTTTAGTCAAAGTATGAAGATCGCCAAACCGCCAGACTCAAGATTCAGAGTCTATCCTCATTGACAGTTTCTAGACCGTTGAAGAAAACTTATCCAGAACTGAGTATCTTGTTAAGGATTTGATTCTATCGACTGAAGAAGATCTCTCGGCTGGAGATAGCATCTTGGAATTTGTTATTCGTTTTGATTTCAATTCGGGTAATTTACATCCGTTGATTGACGAAGCATACTTGGAAGGTTCTACTTATGGAAACCTAGATCCTAATTATATGGGCGAGCATGATTGGTGAGCTATCGTTATATTCCTCAAATAACTCGAAATCTTCCTAATTGATTCTATCCAACGGGTAGATTGGAAGAACTCATTTGGTAAGTGCCAACGGGTATGAAGGCATGGAGGAGTATATAAGGAAGTCGTTCCAGTTATTCGAGTGTGTGCACGATAGAAGAATTCTAAAGTCTGAAGCTTCTTGTTCTTTGTTAAATTCAATTGTTGAGTGAAAACTTGTACTCAAAAGAGCGTTTATATTTCTGTGAGACCTTAAGGAAGTGTAGCAGAGTCTCTACACTGTGGAATCAAGGAAGAACTATACTGTAACAACTCTTTTGATTCTTAGTGAAATCCAGCCGGTGGGTTGTCAGTGCGAAAGAGTGGACCTAGGCTTGGATCAAGCCGAACCACTATAAATCTTGTGTTCTTATTCTCTTCCCTAAGCTCTTTACTTTGATCGTAACAATATTTGTTTGTTAGAGTCTAATTTCCTTTTCATAATCTATTGCTAAACAAAGTCAGTTCAAAAGTAAAATTATAATCTTTACTCTACAAAATTTGTTTTCGCACCTATTCACCCCCTCTAGGTGCACGTATTAGCTTTCACAATTGGTATAAGAGCTTGTGTACTCACTTAAATTGAAGTGTTTTTACTTCAGAGTTAACGATCCATGGCTAGTATGTTGGCTCCAGGTCTGGTTGAAGGGCAGAGCAATACCAAACCGCCTTATTTTGATGGAAAAGAATACAACATATGGAAAAACAAGATGAAGGCATTCCTAAGATCAAATGATCCTCTAGAATGGGACATGGTAGACAAAGGAATCATTTCCAAAGCTGCAACAGTTTCAGAAAAGGAAAAGAAACTGTTGAGTCCAGTGAAATGACTCAAGAAGAGATAACCAAGAGACAAGCTCTTGGTGCAAAAGCAATTTATTCCTTATATTGTGCATTATCACCTACTGAATATAACAGAATATCTTCTTGTGAAACAGTTAAAGAAGTCTGGGATAGATTGCACATCACCTATGAAGGGACCGATCGAGTGAAAGAAACTAGAATCAATATTATGCTCGGTCATTATGAAGCATTCAAGATGAAACCAGAAGAATCTATCACTGACATGTTTAGTCATTTTACAGAAATCGTGAATGGTCTTGAATATCAAGGTCAATCAATCTTTGAACCTATGAAGGTTAACAAGTTACTGCGTGGACTTTCCAAGGATTGGAATCACGTAAAGACTTCAATAAGGGAGACACAAAGGATCATGCCACTATCTGTTGACGAATTGGTTAGCACCATTCAGTCTTATGAAGTTGAACAAATCAACAAAAATGAAGATCCCAACGGGAGAAATCCATTGCGTTGAAATCTAATGATGATTTTGATGTCACAGATTATGAAAACAATATGGACGATTAAGAGCTTGCTCTCATGATAAGATGATTCAGAAAGCTGAATAGAAAAGGAAGAAGATTTAATTCGAAGAAACAAAGTTCTCAAAAGCTACAAAATAAATCAGCTGAGGATGATGAATCCAACAAGGATGTAATCTGCTTTGAATGCAAGAAAAAGGGACACATTAGACCCAACTGTCCTCTGGTGAAGAGAAAGAAAGTAAAAGCTGAGAAATATCGAAAATCACTTAAAGCAGAAACTTGGAGTGACACCGAATGTGAGGAAAGTGATGATGATTATGCCAATATTTGTCTCATGGCACAATCAGACTCAGATTCAGACTCTGAGATAGACTTAAACTCAGACAGTGAAATCGAGGTAAGTAATTTAAAAATTCCTACTAAAGTTTCTAAATATATTGATGAATTGTGTCTTAGTCTCAAAACCTCTCTCAAGAGGATTTCCGAACTTAAAAGGAAAAATTCTACACTAAAGCAACAAGAGATTATTTGGAAAGAAAAGGTCGAAAGTTTAGATAAAAATGTTATTACTCTGAAAGAAAATGCAGACAATCTTTCAAAAGAAAATGCATTTTTGAAAAATGATATCTCAAGTATTTCTAAAAGATTTTCTATAATATTTGAGAAATTAGAAAAGATTCTTTCAGTACAAAGACCTTACTTCAACAAATCAGGGTTTGGAATGACTGCTAAAACCACTCCTCTAATTGATTTTCCTAAGGTAAATGAAAGAATTAATCAAAGACCTACAAAAGATTTTTACAAAAAATATTTCCAAAAAGTTTTTGTAAAACCTATAGGCCGCAGTGCTCTTAAATGTTCTAAGTATAACAGCTTAGAACACTTTGAGAAAGAATGTCCTATGATTTGGAAACCTGTGAGGAATGTTTGGGCAAATACTGTATATCACACTAACTCCACTGGACCCAAGAAAATATGGGTACCAAAGAAAGCTTGAGTTTCTTTTTTTAAATGCAGGTCACTATCAAGAAAAATGTTAAATGGTACTTAGATAGTAGATGCTCGAGACATATGACATGAGACTTACATTGCTTTATAAAGCTTGTGCAAGTTAATGGTGGAAAGGTTTCTTTTGGAGGAAATAGCAAAGGAAGAATTGTGGGATACAAAACTGTAAAGATTAGAAGTCTCACGATCAGTATTGTTTCCTTAATAGAAGGACTCAACTACAACTTGCTGAGTATTAGCCAGCTATGCGACACTGGTTTCAAAATCAACTTTCAAGAAGGAATATGTTCAGGAACCAGTAAAGACTCCCCTCAGACTTTTATGGGGCGAAGACATGGGAATATCTATCTCTTGGATATTAAACCAGAAAAATCCCAATGTCTAATCTCAATTCGAGAGGAAGCAAATCTATGGCACAGAAAGCTTGGGCACATTAACATGAAGCAAATAGCCAAGATCTCTACAAAGAAGCTTGTTCGTGGACTACCCAATTTGACATACCAAAAGTCTGATCTATGTACACCATGCGTATTGGGAAAATAGGTAATAAATTCATTCAAACCAATAAATCAAATGTCCACTAATCGTGTACTACAACTATTACACATGGATCTCTTTGGACCAACCAGAACTCAGAGCATTGGAGGTAAGAAATACTGTCTAGTAATTGTGGATGATTATTCACGATTCACTTGGGTATATTTCCTAGCAAGTAAGTCTGCAACATTTTCTTATTTTATAAAATTTGCTAAGAAAGTTCAAAATGAGAAAGGGTATGTTATTTCCAGTATATAGACATACCATGGAGGTGAATTTGAAAAACAGGACTTTGCTAAATTCTGTGATGAATCTAGTTTTTAGCATGTATTCTCCTCTCCTTATACTCTTGAGCAGAATGGAATTGTGGAAAAGAAGAATAAATCTTTGCAAGAAATGGCTAGTTTTCTTCTATTTGAAAGTAACATTTCTTCTCATTTTTGGGCTGAAGCAGTTTCCACAGCATGTTATATTATTAATAGAGTCTTCTTAAGGCCTATTCGAGAAAACTCCTTATGAGTTGTTCAAATGAAAGAAGCCAATTGTTTCCTATTTTCTTGTGTTTGGATGCAAATGTTTTATATTGAAAAATGCAAATGATCGAATTGGTAAGTTTAAAGAAAATCGGACGAATGCATCTTCCTTGAATATTCAACCACCAGCAAAGCCTACAGAGTATACAACAAAAAGACCCAATCTGTAGAGGAATCAATAAATGTTAAATTTCAAGACTTTATGCAAAATCAATCGATTCAAACTCAACATGAAGAACCTGAACCTGCTCTAGACTCTACAAAGTCTAAATCTACATAAGCAGCTCAAACTTCAGAAGACCAGCAACAAATGATCGTTGAAGAATCAAATGAAGAAAATGATCAACAATCTAACAAATCAACCAGCAATTGGAAGCACAAGTCTAGTCATCCTAAAAAACTCATTATTGGTAACATTAATGAGGGAATTCGTACAAGATCCAAAAGGAGTGAGGAGTTTAGTGCTGTGGCTCTTATTTTTGAAATAGAACCCAAGAGTATAGAAGAAGCTTTAACTGATGAAAGCTGGATTGAAGCTATGCAAGAAGAACTCAAGCAATTTAGTATCAATGATGTATGGGAATTGACTCCTAAACTGAAAGGTAAATCTATTATTAGAACTAAATGGGTTTTTAGGAACAAGATGAATGAGCAAGGAAAAGTCGTAAGGAACAAAGCAAGACTCGTGACCAAAGGATATACACAAGAAGAAGGGATAGACTATGATGAGACCTACACACCAATAGCAAGGTTAGAAGCAATTAGACTATTACTTGCTTTTGCTTGTTATAAGAATTTCAAGTTATTCCAAATAGACGTCAAAAGTACTTTCCTAAATGGATTTATCCAAGAGGAAGTCTATGTGGAACAACCTCCCAGTTTTGAAGATCCAAGGAAACCAGACTCTATATTCAGACTAAAAAATGCACTATATGGCCTAAAGCAAGCACCTCGAGCTTGGTATGCCAGACTAAGTAAGTTTTTGATCCAAAATGGTTTTGTTAAAGGTAAAGTAGATACTACACTCTTTATCAAAAGAAAAAACAAAAACTTCTTGCTTGTTCAAATTTATGTTGATGATATTATTTTTTGGATCTCCTAATGAAAATTTGTACAAGAAATTCTCTAAGACTATGCAGGATGAGTTTGAAATGAGCATGATGGGTGAACTATCCTTCTTTCTCGGACTTCAAGTAAAACAATTGAATGAGGGAATTTTCATTCACCAAGAAAAATATGCTAAAGAACTTGTGAAAAGGTTTGGCTTGGAGAATTGCAAAAAGATTGACATACCAATGTCAACTTCCTTGAAGCTGGACAAAGATGAAGGAGGAAAGAAAATTGACCAGAAGCTATACAGGAGTATCATTAGTTCACTTCTTTATCTTACTACTTCTAAACCTGACATTCTGTTTAGTGTTTGTATTTGTGCCAAATTTCAATCAGATCCTAAAGAAACTCATTTAAGTGCTGCAAAACGCATCATCAAATACGTTGCATCTACTTCAAATTTAGGTCTCCGGTATCCTAAAGAATGAGACTTTACTCTTCTTGGATATTCAGATGCAGACCTAGCATGATGCAGAGTTGATAGGAAGAGCACCTCGAGCACTTGTCAATTGCTTGGAAACAAGACAGTATCTTGGTTCTCGAGGAAGCAAAGTAACGTAGCTCTATCTACAGCAGAAGCAGAATATGTGACTCTTGGAAGTTGTTTTTCACAAATTCTGTGGATAAAGCAACAACTAAGAGACTTTGGAATTGAAGATTCGTGCACTGAGATCAAATGTGACAACACCAGTGCAATCAATCTCACCAAGAATCCAATTCTTTACTCAAGAGCAAAGCATATAGAGATTCGACATTATTTCATTGGAGATCATGTTCAAAATGGAGAAGTCTCGATTCAGTTTATTGACTCATAGAATCAACTAGTGGACATCTTCACAAAGCTTTTGGAGAAAAGTCAATTTGAGCTTATTCGTTCCAAACTCAATATCTTAAAGTTTGAAGAAGTTCAGACTCTAGGATAAAAGTCTAATGATATTCAGACTCAGAAGATGAAGATCAACGACTGTAAGTTATTTTCGTTTTTAGAAATTTATCTCTCGGATAAAATCTTGAAAACGTACGATTATATATTAATTTGTAATTGATTGATCTTGAAAAGGCACGATCATCTCCCCAGTTTTCGTAATTATTGCAATCATTCCTTTTCGAAAAAAGGGTTATTTTTGAAAAGACAGTTATCCATTTTTCAAAAAAGTAGTTATTTTTGAAAAGGCATTTTCTATTTTTTCCTTTTACGTTGTTCCGTATGCCTCTTTTCGACGCTTTATATACTGATCGTCTTCCTCAAAACCCTAAAAGCACAGACCTTCGTTTTCTTGCTTTTACTCTCTAGTTTAATCTTCCAAGTTCTCACCTTTTTCGCGAATCGAGTTTGGAATCTCTCAAAAACTGTGAGAATGACATCCTAGAGAAAGTCTTCAAGGATTGCGAACAACGGACCATAGCAAATGCGTGAGGGTCCTACACATTTTGATCTCACTGAGGAAGAATAATCTCCGAGACAAGAGCAGAGCCCACAACATTCTCAACAACATCAATCTCCTCAAGCTAGACCTCAAGGCAGTGTTTGTAGATCGAAGGAAGAAATCATTGAAGACGCAGAACCCGTAAGATCTCAAAAGCCCGCTTTTATGTATAAGCTTTACTCTGCTTTAAAAAGGGGAGGGGCTCCTTTGAATTATATCGATGAATTTTTGAAAGATAAAGGGTATCGAAATGAAACCCACTTTTTGCGGACAAGGGAACGATTGAAGATTGCTCCTGTGAGGTCGGTAGATCGAGCATTTGTGAATATTCCTAGTGATCCATGTGTTGGAGGTCTTAGTCAGCCTCATGGGAATGATGATGATAAAATGTACACTCAATTCAAGCCTAGAATGGGTGTTGCAATGAATGTTCGAAGCAAAAGGACAAACTCGTTTCACTCGGATGAACACAGGCGACTTTACTCTAATTTGCTAAAAAGAGGGGTGATCAATCCGAGGAGTGTAGACTTTGATTTTCTTGATTCTGTGAATGTGAAACTGAGAGAGAAATTCACTAAACTTCAGCTTGAGCAATTTTGTTCTGAGACTACTAAGGCATATCTAGAACTTATTGCTTACTTCTATTCTAATATCAGTTTCTTGGATGCGAATAGATTTTCATTTAGTATTCAAGACCAGGACTATGTTGTTGACATGGACACATTGGCGGATGTGATTGGAGTGGAACAAGGGGCTTTCCAATCAATTAGTGTGTCTATTGGTCATTCGATAGTAGAACTTGTTCGGGATGAAATGGCTGAAGGAAGAATTTTGTACTTGAGGATGAATGCCTTTAACATTTTGCTTCACAAGATTGTGATCAATTGCCTCAGACCTAAGTCTACCTCAAAGACAGACATCTCCAACTCAGAAGCAAAATTGATGTATGCCATCAACGCTGGAAAGAAATTCTCTCTACCTCACACAATCATGTTTCACATGTACAGAATGATGGCGAAAGACAGAGGGCAACTTCCTTACTTAGGATTTGTTACAAAGCTTTTCATATGTTTCAACATTCAGCCTCCCAGGATTTTATGTGTTCGATCATGTGATCAAATGGTAGTGGGACTGAAAATGGTTTCCAAAATGCGTTTGAAAGAGCTAGACAAAGCTTTGGAGCGATTGAAAGAGAAAACCTTTGTCAAGTCACACCATGGTTCTTCAGTGGCAAAGCGGAAAGGAAAGGAGCCCATGATAGCTCCATCCAAGAAAAGAAGAGCACTCGTTTTGGAGGATGAAGAGGATGAGGACGATGTTACCATTTCTGCTCTTGCACTGAGAAATCTTCAAAGTGCTGTTCCAGAGACTGAATAGAGAGAGGATCAAGACAGAGATGAAGAAGAGGAAAAGAGTGGAGAGAGAGAGAGAGAATCAATGCAAAAAGAAGTAGAGGAAGAAAGAATTGTAGAAGAAGAAGAAGGCAGAGGTGAACAGGCAGAAATAGATCATGAAGCGTACTTCTCACCTTCTGAGGGCATTGAAACAGGGGGAGGTGTTGAGAAAAGAGGTACATCTTCAACTGCTGTTACTAATGAAGGTGTTAGTCGCTCACCTGCAGATCTAGAAGACATCTATGCTTCTCAATTTCCAGAGGAAGGTCATGAGGTTTCATCGCCAAATCTGAGTGATCATGTTGGCTTGCCATTATCTGCAAATACTCCTACTGATCATGCAGAAGCTAGTACTCAAACTGAAAATTCAAGAGACCTTCGCAGAATTCTTGATGTTCTTATGGAGATGCAAGGACAGATTTATGCCCTAAGATGCGAAGTTTAGAACTTGCAGAATGCAGGTCAAGCCTCTTCAGTTTCCTTGCATGATCAAGTTAACGCCATTGCTCTTCAAGTTCAAGTAAATGTCAAGGGTAAAGATGTGGCTCAACTGAAGGAGGATTTGAAGAAGCTGGAAGGGATTGTCCAGTCAATGGGAGATTTCCAGCTCATTCGCGTTCCTAAGCAACCATGATTCCATTATCTTTTTATCTCTACCTTTTTAATGCTGACAAAAAGGGGGAGAGATGGTGCAGATTTGAAACTTGACTTTTGTTTGGTTTACTTTTTGAATGACTTTTGTCTGGTTGTTTGGCTGTAACTGGATTTGGTTTGGTTTGTTTGATCGTTTGGTTATTTTAAGCACTATTGGTATTTCATGGCGAAGATAGTTGTTTATTTACAAGACTAACTTTTTTTCCTGTGGATGCAGATTCAATGTTTGTTACTAAGTCAATTATCTTTGTGAGATATCCATATTTGCTTGAGTTCTGTTTTGCAGGTCAAAAATATCCAAATCTGCAGGAAAGTTTTGTCACCATCAAAAAGGGGGAGATTGTTGGAGAAAACTTCCTTGTGTGTTTTGAAGCTGACAAAACGTTTCCATCAGCCTAGTCTGAAGACTTATAGACTCTTTAATCAAAGTCTGAAGATCGCCAAACCACCAGACTCAAGATTCAGAGTCTATCCTCATTGACAGTTTCTAGACCGTCAAGAAAACTTATCAGAACCGAGTATCTTGTTAAGGATTTGATTCTATCGATCTGAAGAAGATCTCTCGGCTGGAGATAGCATCTTGGAATCTGTTATTCGTTTTGATTTCAATTCGGGTAATTTACATCCGTTGATTGACGAAGCATACTTGGAAGGTTCTACTTATGGAAACCTAGATCCTAATTATATGGGCGAGCATGATTGGTGAGCTATCGTTATATTCCTCAAATAACTCGAAATCTTCCTAATTGATTATGTCCAATGGGTAGATTGGAAGAACTCATTTGGTAAGTGCCAACGGGTATGAAGGCATGGAGGAGTATATAAGGAAGTCGTTCCAATTATTCGAGTGTGCGCGCGATAGAAGAATTCTAAAGTCTGAAACTCCTTGTTCTTTGTCAAATTCAATTGTTAAACGAAAAACTGTACTCAAAAGAGCGTTTATATTTCTGTGAGACCTTGAAGAAGTGTAGCAGAGTCTCTACATTGTGGAATCAAGGAAGAGCTATATTGTAACAACTCTTTTGATTCTTAGTGAAATCCAACCAGTGAGCTGTCAATGCGGAAGAGTGGACGAAGGCTTGGATCAAGCCGAACCACTATAAATCTTGTGTTCCTATTCTCTTCCCTAAGCTCTTTACTGTGATCGTAACAATATTTTTTTGTTAGAGTCTAATTTCCTTTTCATAATCTATTGCTAAACAGAGTCAGTTCAAAAGTAAAATTATAATCTTTACTTTGCAAAATTTGTTTTCGCACCTATTCATCCCCTCTAGGTGCACGTACTAGCTTTCATAGGTTTGACGGACTAAGTTTTTGTTATAGCAAATTTGAGGTCTTAAAACTCCAGATGTCGATTTGAAGTTCTCTAGACTTTTGATCCACGTTCCATAACCTTGTTTTTGATATATTATGGGTGCTGAACGAATGTCGTTTGATCCCTGAAATCCACCTCAAAAGTGCATTAATCTGTTTTGGAAATTTAGTTGGATTATATGATGATTAGGATTTTTGAACGTTTTATGTGTTTGTCAAATTTTTGCTGAATTTTGCATGGAGATTCTGAGGTCGATAATGTCATTGCGACAACATATATTTTTTCCAATTTTTTTGAAGTTGATTTGATAGGGAAATCTTTGATAAATCGTCCTTAGGGTGCTCTGTCCTGTTAGTGGCTTGATTAATGTTTGTCTTAATAATGAGCTGGTAAACGCGTTCAATTGGTCTCGAGTCCTTCACGAGAGTTGTAGTACATTTCATAAGATTTTCAACGAAGCATATATTGCACCAATTGACTGTCGTTTGCTTGGTTAATTGTGTGATTGAAGATAGATTTCAGTTATGCAATTTTACACAATAAGATGATTTGAACTGTTTTGCAAATTTCACATGATTTTTTGTGATTCAAATTAGGTTAATATGTCTTCATGAACATTTCCTAATAGCACAAAAATTGTGAATTTTTATCATGTCATTTAAAAAAGATAAAGCGTGATTTGTTCAAGACATTGCTGGTGTGATTACTATAGATTATACCTCTTAATAGAATCTATTTGATCATGATTGTTAACATGTTCGATTGCCCTCGATGCGTTTTGGACATTTGTAAAGGACGTTTCAAGCTTTAAAATGACATATAGCATGCCTCAATAGCTCGTCATTTGCCATATTGGCTATTTTTTGCTAAACCGAGTCCAAACTTAGCAATTAGGTTCAACTGAAATGTTGTCTTATTTCTATAATCCATTTTTTTTTGACAATTTTGTGTGACTTTCTGTGGATTGATTTTGAAGTAGAGTCCTTGATGAAGTTTATGCATAACATTTAGATCTATAACATGTCAAAATTCGAGAATTTTTGTATGTCATTCTGTATGGTACATTGGCCATAGACTTGTTCTTTGATGCTGCCCTGTTTCATTTCTGATTCACATGTTCTTATTCTTGAATCTTTAGAAAATCATGAGTGATGAATTAGATATCGATGTCTTCTCGAGAATTGATTATGAGGTGCTGTACTTTGTTGCTATAAATTTTCTCAAAATGAAAAATTAATTTGGCACTTTTACCATCCATTTGAAAGTTGCAAATATTTTGAAATTTTGATTTCCCAACATGATTTCAAAATCAGCCCAAGTTTTGCTAGTTCATGTGATTCCCATAGAAATTCTTTTGGCATTTTTCGAACTGTGATTTGACATGATCTTATTGAACTCTTGAGTCATGTTTCGGACGTTTCTGACGCTTGATCAGTTGTGCCTTCAATGCACCTAGCTCACCTTAACGACTAGGCATGATTCTTGATTCGATAAAATCATGTCCCTATTTGATGCTTTGTTTAAAATCATGATTTGACATAAAATTTGTCAAAGTTTGGATCACATTTAGAATGTCCACAATGCTTGATCAGTTGCACCCTCAATGCACCCAACGTAGCTTTGATGGCTAAATGTGTCTCGTAGCATTGACGAAGTTATGTCCTGTTTTTATTAAATCCTTTTGAAAAAATGTCTTTTCTTGCCGATTGTTCGCAAAATATTTTTTGGGCATTACATGAATCACATATCTATCGTCTTCCTTGCTATGAAATACATGTGGTTATTTTTTACGCATGATGACTAAATAAGTGATCCATTGTTGGCTCACTCAATTGGTTGAATGATTGAGAAATAAGGTCAAATGGACTGCGTGCATGCTTTCTTATGCGCTGTATGATTTAGGTCCAATGCATGATCACATGGGTTACTTTGGGATGGCATTAGAACTTCCATTAGGGACTTTTAGCATTAACCATCATGCTTGAACACAAATGATGGCTAATAGCTATAAGTCACATTAAAATGAATTCGGTAGGTGTTTTAGGTGGGTCGTTGCATGAACTATAAAGGCCGACCCTGAGGCCATGTTTGATTAGCTAATACATTGATTTAGTCCCTTGATTGTGATTGTTCTTGTTTGTTTGGTACATTTGCATTCTGTTTATTTGCATTGTTAGTATGTTAGTTTCAGCCATAGTTATGAGTTAGGATATGTCCATGGAGAGGGTGATTTTGAAGCCTCAAGGACAACGAATGGTTGATGTCCAATCCGACCTCTCAATTGTATTAGTCATTGTCGATATATGTCTCAAGTTTCTCATGTGCTGTATAAATGTCCAACAAGTTGCGGGTTTATTTTCTTGCACTTAGA
Organism: Eucalyptus grandis; assembly: GCF_016545825.1. Lineage (NCBI taxonomy): Eukaryota > Viridiplantae > Streptophyta > Magnoliopsida > Myrtales > Myrtaceae > Eucalyptus > Eucalyptus grandis. The sequence goes on from NW_024096446.1 coordinate 66,574, forward strand.
AACGTATGAGTAGACTTTAATCGCTTTCACTAAATTGCTTTAGTTGTTTACCTTTACTTTTATGGACTTTTGTTTTATTCTTGTTTCAATTAAAATAAAGTAGAATGGCACGAATAAACCATCCATGCATAATCACCTTTACCTCATAAACTTGCACGAAAAAGTGAAGAGATGTATGATCACGTTAGATAACATTGACTGTTAGGTACCGAAGGGGCGTTATAGCAACATTAGCATAACCCAAATCCCTGAATTCTAGATCTTCGGTTACGTAGGTATTGAGGGATTACTCCCAATCCTTGATTAGGCACTCTAGCCGATTCCCAAAAACGAGGCTAGTGGCGACTTCTCAATGTCATCTAGATTGTCACAAACAACTCATAGATGATAAATAAACCTGTCGTGAAGGATATAAACCTTGGAAGAGGTTCACGGTCATGATTTAGCATACTCATGTGATAGATCCCAAAAGATGAGGTGATGACATCTTTTGGATTGATGTACGGTAAGAGGGCTATCATGATCAAAATACCCTTAAACTCACGGTTATGTTTGGTTTCTTTTCTACCTTAAAACCATTGACCAAGATGTGCCATGGTGTCGAGGTAGAGTCATGACAAATCTCGTTGTCACGTGATGTGCTAGCTTGGGAGAGCTCACAACCGTGATCGAGAGATCTCGTGACATCGATCCCAAAAGATGAGGTGATGGCATCCTTGGAGTTACATGCCATGAAGACACTCTCATGGTTAACCATCTCTAAACCCCACCTTTACGCTCATTCACTCGCCGATTCCTTAGGGTGCCGAGGTTGGGTCGTGACAACCTTCTATGCTAATCACCATCTTTTTGTGTCAATCTCTTGTACTATCGATGAGCTTATAGCTCGTCGATTGTTCTGTTTGTATGTCAACTTCCACTTTGACGAAGCTTTGCTATCATCGACCGATGTTGCTACTTGATATTAATTAAGAATTGGTCATTTTTTGGTGCCAACGGTGTGATAATAAACATTTCTTTTGTGCTATTATCTGTAGTGTATTTAAGCGATTTCATCTGTTTTCTTTTCGGGGGGAAAAAAAAAAGATCCCTGTTTTCTTTGTTAGTGCACTCCAACAACATGTACATGCCCACAGTTTTCTACTGCATTTTTTTTTTGGGACCACAGTAAGAGAGCCCTTGCGGCTGCGAATTACCTGAACTGCTTGACACCTAACAAATACGAAACTGTGATATCCAAATGCACAGCAAAATATTCACATGTTGGTGGGCCTTTTCAATAAATCATTGGGTTCAATAGGTGGGTTTATAGTTGGGCTTTTGTGTCTTGTCTCTTTTCATTAGGCTCTCTCTGTCACGTCCCGATCCTTGGGCACGCACACATCCTTCTACTTGGTCGATTTTATAATGCGATATCCCAGGACTATGTATTGCCGACCCGTTTATTTTTAATAGCACATGCGGAAGCAGTTATAAATCCCCAGACAATAAAACGATGGGATAGAAAAGCAATGCCATGTTTTTCATATTGAAATTCATAACCAAACTTTTATACAGAGCATAACTCAAAATATTTCACAAACTATTCACGACTTTCTAAATTCACTCTAATCACATATCAACAGGGTTCACAAAAGGGGATGGGATCTCAGTTCTCATCTGGGTCATACTCAGGATCATCTTGATTCTCTTCTGACTCCTCTGATTCGCTTCCCTTTTCCTCAGGCTCTTCTTCAACTGGCTCCACCTCAGCAATCCCCCAATCCTCGTCCTCCTCTAGACCTTCCACTTCTTGTTCCATGATCTCACCTTCCTCAAAATTTTCATCCTCTATAGTGTATATAGGTGAAGTCGGCTCACTCCCGAGTGCAGGATCTCTGGCATCAACTATGCCTCCATATTTAGGGCATGTAGTCCCCTCACCAAAAGCTTTCTCCAGGACATAGAAAGGTATTTCTTCTTCAGGGATGGGACCTATTCATCGCCCATCATAAAAGTAATGATACCAAGACCGATACGCATGGGGTATTAGGTCGTCCTGATCGACTTCAACCCACACCGTCGATTCAATCAAAACGTATTCTAACCCTTCTGGATTGCCATGAACATGGAAGTGAGTTTCCTTCTCGGTAATGTCCACTGGAATGCCAAACTATTCTAGAGGAGGGGGAGGTACCGGTGCTACCATCTAAGGGCCTGAAATGGTTATACAATAACCATTGAGACTACGTCTCAGCAAGTTCTACCCCACTAAGACTCGATTAGGAAACCAATACACCATAAGGTTGCCTAAACACAGCACGAGTCAAAAGACTTACCTTGGCATCAGTCCCAACCTGCAATTCAAAGTTATATATAGATGCTTCATATACATTGCATCAAACAATCAATCAATTCACGACAATCGGATCAAATCATTGATCAAATCGATCTAGTCAATTACATGTCAATCGGACCATTTTTAGGTCAATTCAATCAATACTATATATTCCTTAATCCCTGATGGAACATCTAGTCGTCAAGTCTACATGCATTCTTCAGGATGACATACCAAGTCTCCGAGCCCACGTACCATTTCCAAGACGACATACTTACTCAAAGGGCTCACGTGCATTCTCTCAGGCAACCTCTTCGCCAAGGTGATGCATCAATTCACCAAGCCCACGTGCCCTTTTCACGATGCCGTACTCAACCTTGGACCCACGTGCATTCTCTAAGGCACTAGTTAGCCAAAGTGATGCATCAAATCACCGAGCCCACGTGTCCTTTTAACGATGCCACACTCGTTGGGCCCACATGCATTCTCTAAGGCACTAGTTCGCCCACGTGCCCTTTTAACAATGCCACACTTAACCTCCACTCTACTATCGATACTGACAATGATACCCGATCATTTCCCAAGCAAATAATAAAAAACAACCACTTAGGAACATATCCTAAAAATCCACAATTAAATTAATTCGGCACGATTCGAAGCTCAATTAAATAAACGGACTGCACCATGACGATTAGTATGAAATTCTGGTCATCAGTCATCCCGATTGAATTTCTGGAAATATAAATAAATAAATAATTAATTAATTTCGAAAATTAATAAATAAATATTAAAAATCCAATTTATGCCCATAATGCCTAATTAAAGCCCGATAAGGGTCGGGAAAAATCCCGAGATACATTCAATAAATAGTAGACTATATCTACTTGCTAATTGCACAATCAAAATGTCTAATATGCATCACAATTAATTAATAATCACTAATCTACTCTAATCTAACCACATAATCCTACTTAATTAACACTAATCAACCCTTAAGTATAATTAGTCTACTAAGCAAGGAGTAGTGAGATTACTCACCGGAATTTCGCGCAAGTCAGTTCAAACCGACAGGGACGACACGAGGGTCGTTTCTTTCCAAAGCAAGTCTCGGGTTCGGGACCCGGAAACACCCCAAAATGGCCCACGAACTTGTTGGAAAACCCACTCACTTTGGGTTACTAACCTTGTTGCAAAACAGGGAGAAAATGAGATCGGGAGAGGCAAACAGTGGTCCGGTGAGGCTGAGTGATAGTTCCCGGCGTTTCACGGTGGCTGAACCGCGGTCTGTGGTGGCTGAACAAGGCTAGACAGAGGCGACTGGAGCTGGCGCGAGGGGAGATGGATGGAAGCTCAGTGGTGGTGGTGCACATGTGAACGATGGGACGGCAGGCAGCGTGCGGTGGAGCAGATGGTGGTTTGGCGTGGCTACGGCTCTTTTAGGCGACGCCGGTTGCTGCTTTTGTTTCCGCTTTGCTGGCTCGCACGATGAGGGAGAGAGAGAGTGTCGAGAGAGTGAGGAAGAGATAATGGAGAGTGTGAGATTGAAAAGTCAAAAAGAAAAGTGAATGAAGCAAAGTTGGAACCGGCAGAAGGGCAGTTGGTGGGGGGGGTTCTCACACGAGGGAAAAGAGAGAGAGAGAGAGAGAGAGAGAGAGAGAGAGAGAGAGAGAGAAAGGGAGAAAGAGAAACTTGCGGCCAAGGGGGGAAAAGTGTTTGGCCAAAAAGGGAAAAAGGAAATGGGAAGAAAACAAAAGAAAAGAATTTCCTAGAATATAAAATTCTCATCTCATTTGCTTTTGAATAAGCTCAATGATTCCCAAAAGCAATTTCAAATTAGAGCACTTAGTCCCCACTTGCGTTTCTGCATCCAATTTCCCTCTTGATTTTCTCTCAATTAACTCTCACAAAAATCAATTGATGTCTCAATTATCAAATTGATTATTTTCCTCATCCAAGAATCCCTCATGCTTCTCAATTTCACAACCAAAATTAATCTCCGGCTTCAACTGAATGAAACTAGCCATAAACTGACTTTTTCCCAAAAGTTTCGGTTGTTAGAAAAATCTTTTGAGACTGCGTCGTGGGTTCTAAAATTTATTGTGACATGACAGAACTTTCAATTTCCGAAATCGAACTTGAATCGGTGGTTAATTTCCATTTGGCATGTTTTTAGCGTGACCTAAACTACTGGGTGGTTTTCAGAACTTTTTAAGGCAAATGACCCGCGGTTGATTTTCTTTGAACTACAATGAACCCACTTGACTCAATGGCGACTCTCGATTGTCGTGAAAATCTCGAAAATTCAATTACAGACACAGGGTACCAAAATGATAGTAAAATCATATTAGTGTCGGTCGACAAAATTTTTCCAATTTAGTGGAGTCATCCACGATCGGCCACACATCTCGGTCGAACAAACATATCTCTAATCTCAAATCGATTTTTAATGTGCCGCAACGGCCTCTAAAGATAAGCACGGTCGTGAAGCCGATTCCTGGTTGAATTCTCAAATCTATTGCCTTAAAATTTCTTAATGGCCTATCTAGATAATCTAGTTATCTCAAGAATGATCAATTTTAAAAACAGCCCTATAGACGCGTCAATGAAATGCCTGATTTATTCAGTAGAAAATAGGGTTGAAAAATATGGATGTCACTCTCTCTCTCTCTCTCTCTCTCTCTCTCTCTCTCTCTCTCTCTCTCTCTCTCTCCCTGTGCCTATGCAATCACAATGTTGATGTTAGAGAAGCCTAATGCCTATTAATCACCAATGTCTGAAAATTTTCAGAACCCATGGTCACCGTGATACTTGTCGGTGTAATTGCTCCTCGTCTGTGTTCGGTTCTCACTTAATCTGCTTTAAACCGCGGGAAATTTGATAGGTAAAATTGCTGATTCGAACATGAGTTTTCCCTTTCCATTTATCTAGTAATACAATTTCCATGCATATTGTCTTTTGGCAATGGATGCATTTAATTTTGATGAAGGTGTTGGATGCAAATTGCGCAATCCCAAGATCTCCATAACTAGAACAAGAACATGCATAATAGAGTAAAAAGATTAATGCACATGTTTTGGGATTCATCGTTCTTGAAACAGAAGCGGAAAACTAATGTTCCACGCGCAAGTCTTTCTCCTCTATTGCCCTCCATATCACTGGCTCATTGAAACGACCACCTCACCCTTTAGCGCTAGGATAACACTCTTTATGTGAGGATACATGTGAGAGTTAGGGTTAGAGGAGAGACTTGAGCACTATTTATAAAGTTTCCAGCTAGACCCCCTCATTACGGGCTAGGCTCAACTTGGCCCACACTAGCCAGCCTCATATTAGACTAATTAAGAAACCTTCTATCTCACTTTAGACCAAATCTGGTTTTATAATAACCGTAAAACGATAAATTACAATATCAATTAATGCAGCCCACATCAAAAAAAATTTAAATTTTCCTACTTGGGCTATATTAATTGAAATTGTACCGTATGTGTGCACCTTGGTCTAGAGATAATTCTTAATAGTCAATTATATCTCATAAAGTCTCAAACACTAAATCATGGTGATAACTGCATGTATACACACAGAGCCTTCCATGGTCACGAATATTCTCAACTTTATTGATATGGATTCAATATGGTAGTGTGTCAAATGGATAAATCTCTCATAGAGAGATGCTATTTGTCAATCACCATTCTCTTACCTTAAGCGTCACAAAAAATTTATGCCACTAGAGAATGTCTTTATGGTTCCAATGAACCTACATATGTCTTGTCCTTATGGTTAACCTTTCTTTATGTATAATAAGGCATATGCACAAGGCTAATAACCAGATGCCCCTAGCCTTCACTCAAGGTTTAAGCAATACCTTGAGACTTATCAATATGTATTCAACATAACAACAACACATTCAAAAAATATTTTATTGAATGCAAAAGTTGATACATATCAAACCATTACTAAATGTAACGAACACGGATGTGAACATTATCAGAGTAAAACCAAAATAACTCCCACTAAACAACAGCATCTCATAATGCTCTTAAGCTCATATTAATGACATGTCATTTAAGAACAGAAGATTAATTTCTGTAGTTAGTGGATCTGCAACCACATCATCTGTAGAAATATGTTATATTATTACATCACCTTTCTGTACCGTTTCTTTATGGTAAAAAATTTTGACCACCATATATTTAGACCTCTTGAGACATATATTGTTAATAAATAATATTACAAATTTATTGCCTCAATACAATCGTATGGGTCTATCCATAAAGTTAAAACGATTAACTCCTTCATGATGTTCCGGAACCTAATAGCCCAAGTAACAACCTAAAAAAATGTTACTAACGCTGCTTACAAAGTAGAAGATGATATAAAACTTTATTTACAGTACTTCCTACTAACATAAATATGTATTATGTTATTGATCTCATGTGATCATAACAGCCACAAAAGTTTACATCTAAATACCTTACTAATTGCAAGAATTTAAACATGTCTGTAAATTAGCATATAATCTATTGTCCTCTTTAAGTACCTCAAAACCTTATTAGCAGCAACCTAGTGATCACATCCTGAATTTGACTGATATCTGCCTAGAAGTCCCGTCGCAAAGACGATATTTAATCTAGTGCAAATTCAAGCATATATTATACTTTTAAGTGCACTAACACATGTTACACCATTTAATTAGATTTTCTCAATATTTAAATAAGGATAATGTAATGGATTCAGTCCATCACCCTTAATAACATGAGCAATTTTTGGCTTGCAATGATGTATATTGAATAATTCCAAAATATGATCAGCAAATGTCCTCCAAGAAAATCTAAAATATTATTGCAAAAACAATCCTTACGAACCTCAGTACAAAGGATAAAAGATGTCTCAAAGTCACTACTTGTAAGCAAAATATCATGTACATAGAATATGAGAAAAATAAGTTTCCTCCCATTGACCTTGCAGTATATTGAATTACTTTGTTCCCAATTGAAAAAAATAACAACATTATGAAACTTTAATAATATTGTCTAGAAACTTGCTTAAGACCATGAATAAAATTTTTCAATCTACACACAAATTTACTTAAAACATGTGCTACAAAATCTTCCGATTGTACTATATAGACTTTGTATCTATTTGGCATAAGTTTATACCAAAAAGATTTATTAATGTCACGTTCACTTTGAAAGAATCTTTAAAAGATACTAGAAAGAAATAATTATTTCTTCAATATAAACTATCTACCCCTCTTTCAGAGTGAAAGCTTTATCATCTTTTATGGCATCTAATCACATACTTGATTGAGAACAAGAAACAACATTTATATATATACATATATATATATATATGTTGTTAAATTAACCATGTAGTGGATATTTTAATTATGCTCTGATAGATAAACTATAGTCTAATGGTATAACTGACCGTTTTTCCCTGACAGATCTCCTAATACAATCACTTCATTATGCACTTGAGAGGTTTGAGAAATTTCATCATAAACTATATTAAAAATAGTACATTGAACCTAAACAAGTTTAGTCCATGGTACATGAGATTCCATAATTATCTGTATAGGTAAAGACAAAAATACAGTAACTTCCATCATACTATTATTTTTAATAGTCTGAGAGCAGCTATCCCATATAATTACGTCGACCTCTAGAAAGTTTACTGTATATGATTCCATAATTCTTGTACCTTCTTCAAAATCATAAAATCAATACCCCTTTCAACAATTTATGTAAGATACAAAATAATTCCGAGTGAATCTGAATTGCAACGCACTAAAAATTGGATTAAATAATCTCACTTTACACCTCTATATTTTAATATGATTCAAGTTAAAATTATGTTTAATCCATAATTCAAAAGAAGTTTATGGAACAACTTTGGTAAGAAACATGTTTTGTATGTGAAAAAAATGCTTTCAAAATATTAGCCCACAGAAGACCGAATAAATTAGTCTTACCATCATACTCATCACCATGTTAATTATGGTGCAATTATGCCTTTTGGGCAAATCTCTTTGTCAGGATTTTCATGCATAGTAAATTAAGTTACCACCCCATAATTTACCAAGTATTTGACAAATGACCATTTAAGCTATTCAGCATTGTCATACTTGCCAAAATACCTACCGCCACTATTAGGCCTAACAACCTTTAAGACTAATCATAACTGTTTTATTCTTTATCTCAGTCATTTTCCTTAAATAGAAAACTTTTGGAAACATCATTATCAACCTTATAAGAGACACATATATCATTAGGACTTAAACACAATCTTTGCAGATGTGTTCTAATTTTGGTATTAGATAAAACATAACTTCAAGCCATTAAAGCTTCCATCATCCTTTAGCAGTGCAGTCAATAGACAAGCCACTTTTTAAGTGTTCCTGAATGGAATGCTTCATGGACAGTAATCAAATTCTATTGCTATTTTCCCAAGCAGCAAATCATATGTCCACTACTTAAAATTTGAAATAGTAAAAATCTCAATAATAGTGGAGTTATTAATTACATAATAGGTGACTGAAAAACAAGCAATGTATATAATTAGTATCATGTGAGCACTATGTAGCTTGACGTACAAGTACACATCCAAAGAGAGTTACACATAATCATATAATCACCTTTGGGCAGAATACATGACATGCAATTGTACACTCCCCACATGATAGCGGTTATGAGAATATATTCCAATCTTCGTGAATTCATCACATTTGGGCATATGAACCACTAGGATCAGTCACTCCTCCACCACACCATCATGTACCTCTCTATGAACTAATACATAATCACCTCCTTTGGGAGTATGACTATGCATTAGACCAGGAGACATCCCAATCATCATACGAGACCGAAATTTCTCAAACCCAGTCAAGCATGCCATATTATCGGTCACTACTCAATTGAATCCTTGAAACTCTCTCATACTAGGAATATACACTTTACTTCTCACATACATCATATACATGTGATTTTAACTTTAGTGATAGAGGTAGTAAATCACTAAAATCACATATTATGCTAATTACATTGCTTTATTCATTAATAAAAATTAATTATATATATATATATATATATATATATATATATATAACCTGAAAGACAGACTTTAATTAGATCATCGATCACAACAACACAAGAAACTTCTCATAACATAAAAGCAAGTATCTCTTGTACACCCCGATTACAGATTACCAAAACAACATGGAAAAAATGTTGATCTAGAGGATCTATCAAAAGTTAACATCAATAGCAATACAAGATATCATAGATCGACAAGCCTAACAGCTGATCTACTATCACTCAAGGGAAAACATGACTCTAACGCAAACAACTGATTTATTAGCCAACTTTAAGTAATAACTTATCATTGCATCAACCGGTAGCCTATAAATTGAGTCAAACCACGGAACCAAATATCCAAACTATAACAATAGATACTATTACTCTACGTAAATGTTGTCATACTCCTTAACCACAAAAAATGTTCAACTTGATGGACATTAACAAGTGATGTAGCACCCCGAACCCTTCGGCGGTCGCCACAAGCACCAATGTTACACCTTATTATTCTTTTTGCATCTTATACTTAGAAGAAGCGTCGTTAATTTCAGGCATTTTTTTTAAAGCGGTCCCAGCGCGGCTCATTAGCGGAAGCAAATTAAAGCATCACCATCTATCCCCCTATCAATCCACGATACCAATACACACCACTAAACACCGGGATTTTATAAACAAGCGACGACACATTATTTACATATTCTTTCAGGATGGGACTTCTTTTTCGGGTCGATACATAACAAGGAAAAGCTAGGACTCTGCCATGTCCTGCCTAAAACCTAAAAAAAAAAACCCTCGACCCTCTACATCACGTGTACACAACCTCCCATGATATGCGTCGGCTAACTAGCTCCCCAAAAACACAGACCCTACTCATCGCGCTCGGGCCTCACACCCAGTCCGGTGCGTCAGGCGGTGGCGCCGGCAGCATCCCCCTCATCACCCCATCGCGGCGAACGTGGACAGAGACAAATTCTTGAACGACTGGGCACCCAGCTAGGCCTATGTCGTAAGAGACAAAACAACGCACACGTATGTAGGTGAGTCCAGGCACGGAAGGGCAGCTGAACTCCTCACACTCTACCTCAACGTCGGACGGTAACCCGTAAAATGCACCCCGCGTGACGGCAGGAAGCGGCATACTGCTAATCTGAAATGTTGTCCCCAAAAGGGGTGAGTACAACTACTCAGCAGATAAGGAATCCAATAACAACTCAATGCATCATACAAAATCATACATGCATTGCAGGCGTTACTTACCTTGGAGCCATGCGCATACTATCAAGCATCATCATTATAGTCATAATACGTACATGTGTATCATCATCGTAACATACACGTCATCATCATTATGATACCATCACATCATTCACGTCATCATCATCATGGCATCATCATATCAAGAATGCATATCATCATCATCATCATGCATATCATCATGCACATCATCATACTATATCATATATCATCATCATCATCCTCAAGCATATCATCATGCATATCATCATCATCATCATCAAGCATATCACCATGAACATTATCATGCATATCATCATGCATATCACCATGCCATATCATCATCATTATCATTATCATCATCATGCATATCACCATGCATATCATCATGCATATCATCATGCATATCATAATCATCATCATTATCATCATCATGCGTATCATCATCATTATCATTATCATCATCACATTTTAATCATCAATTTTAATCATCCCCTCAGGCAAAGACCTCCGAGGCTTCCGGCATTCAGCCATCCCAGGCCACTGGGCATCCGGCCCCCCACATTCCGGGCATCTCGCATCCCAACTGGCATCACGAGGCATTCCCTTCGGGCAAAGACCTCCGACAGGGCTTCCGGCATTTACACTCCCTGGCCGGGCATCCCGCACCCCAAATCCTGGCATCGCGAGGCATTCCCTTATGGCAAAGACCTCCGACAAGGCTTCCGGCCCCCACATTCCGGGCATCCCGAATCTCCCAAGGCCATCCGGCAATGCATCTCTATACATTCCGGGCATTATCCTCCGCCACAACCACCTCCTCACTTATCATTATCCACATTTACCATTTTTTTTTATCTCAATTTAACATGGCATATGGCATGGCATCAAACAAATCATACTTGGCATGGATTCACACATGCATCTCAATTTAATGTCATGCATACATCAAGACTTTATCTCACATGCAACATAAATTAATTACATGGAATCTATGGCCAATAAAATAATCTATTTTATTTTATTTTAGTTCATTTATTTATTTATTATTTATTTATTATTTTTATTATTATTTTTTATTTAATATCTATAAATTCCCAAAATTATAAAAATTCAAGAAATTATTAAACAAACCAATAGGATGATAATTGCATGCAAAATTCATGGCCAAATTGAATTTTTACTAAATCTCACAATTTTCACAAACATCGTATGATTCTCGGATGAAACCAGAATGCACGGTTTCCGAAGAAATTCAATTAAAATATCCATATGGCCTCCAAAAATTATGAAATTTTACTGGATTATAAACAAGAAATTTTCGTACAACGTTCATGCAGAACTCCAAGCCAGATTCCTTATGGATTATTTCATTCAACCTCACGAAGCTTCTGGACCCATTACCGCATCGTCCAGTATACACATCTCCGAAATATTGAGATTTAACCTACCTATTCTCTTTCGTTTTCTCTGAAATTTGGATATGTTATGTTTCACGTCGTCCTTTACAAGTTTCATGCAGAGATATAGGTTAAATAACCAGTATATAGTCATCATTTACGTCCTTGAAGTCTCGGGTGTCTCGGAACACATCACCAGAATCATCGTCTTCAAGATCTAGTCATTTTACTAGGCTATATTTGTTAATTTCACTTCAAAATTTAGTATGGCGTAGCTTAAGATGTCTCCTACAACTTCCATGAAGACATCGAAGTGAGATCTTCAACAAAAACCAACATGCAATCAAGAATCCAGCAAGAGGTCAGTAAAAACTTTACAGATCTGGGGTCTCCGTAGGATAGGACTTTAACCCCTCAAATATCCATAATTTCCCACGAAATATTAGTATGTTATAGTACAAGATGTTAGCTACATCTTTCATGAAGAAATCGAAGCCAAAATCGGACTCCAGACTCACATGCAAGCTCAAACAAGTTTCTGACTCACATGATCCGAACAAGAACAGTCACACTACTCACACACAACTCATCCATGCTTCGGTTTTTCTCATCTGCCACTCAAAAATTCAACATGCAAACAACATACAAGCATGCAAGAGAAGCTAGACGACTCCCACTTGCCTCTAGACCGGTCGGTCGACGGCGTAGGGCGGCGAACACGGCGGCACACGGCGGACGGATGGCGACGATCCCTCGGCCCCGCCTCCTTCCTCTCTCGGCCTCTCCCTCTCTTTCTCGAATTCTCTCTCTCTCTCTCTCACCCTCTCTCTCGGCCGAATGGGATCCGGCCACTCTCCTCTCTCTCTTCCCTTTTATTTCCCCAACTTCTCATGATTGATAATCATTACATGCCACTTAAATGGACCAATGCATGGGGACTCTTCTTGCCACTTGGCAAGATCCATGCATGGGCCAGCCACCATTCTTTTGGGCCTCTAATGGGCTGGTCGACTACTCCTCTTGGGCCACTATTGGGCCGGCCAACTTGGCCCATTAAAAGCTTAGGCCAATGGGCTTAAGGCCCATCCTAAAAATTAACCTTTTCCTCTTCTTCTTTTTTTTTTGAATTGCTTTCTATAATTATTTCCAAATTCCAATTTTCATCTTGGCCAAAGTCTTGGGACATCTTGTTCATTGAAATTAAATTTATAAATCTTATGGCCAAGCATAGATTATTAATCTATCAAATTTAAATTTCCACAATCATATGCACAAATCACCTAATTAAAAGACTAATGGCTAAAGCATAAGCCATGGAAATTTTGTCACCTAATTAGAGACTTTAACACACCTTATGGCTTGTCATTGAATTTTGGGATGCCACAACTCTCCCCTCCTTAGAGAATTTCGTCCTCGAAATTCAAACACCACTCGCGCCTTCTTGAAACAAATAGGGGTATTTTTATTTCATTTGATCCTCACTTTCCCACGTGGCTTCCTCCATGTCATGATGTCGCCATAATACCTTAACCAATGGGATCTTCTTGGTCCTAAGAATTTGCTCTTTTCGATCCAGTATCTGTACAGGCTCTTCAATGTACCTTACTTTCTCATCCACTTTGATGGCTTCATGATCGAGTATGTGACTAGGATCCGGCCGGTACTTCCTCAACATCGATACATGAAACACATCGTGCAGATTTTCTAACTTAGGAGGTAATGCTAAGCGATAAGCCACGTCTCCTATCTTCTCAAGTATCTCAAAAGGTCCAACAAATCTAGGGCTTAACTTACCCTTCATCCCGAATCGAGATATTCCTTTAATTGGAGATACCTTAAGGAATACATGGTCCCCTACACTAAATTCCAAAGGCCTTCTACGCCTATCTGCGTAGTCCTTCTGTCTACTCTGAGCTGTTCTAAGTCTTTCTTTGATAATATCAACAGCTTTAGTGGTAACTTGTACCAGTTCAGGTCCTGTCAACTTCCTTTCACCTACTTCACTCCAACAGACAGGAGTCCTACATCTCCTTCCATATAATGCTTCATAAGGAGCCATGCCTATACTCTTCTGAAAGCTATTGTTATAGGCAAACTCTACCAAATGCAATCTTTCATCCCAATTTCCTTTGAAATCAATTACACAAGCTCTTAACATATCCTCCACTATTTGAATCACTCTTTCTGTTTGTCCATCGGTCTGGGGATGAAAAGCAGTACTAAATTGAAGCTTAGTCCCTAATGCAATTTGAAGACTCCTCCAAAAATTCGAAGTAAACCTCGAATCCCGATCTGAAGTAATGGTCACTAGAACACCATGTAAGCGTACCACTTGACTTACATACATGTCCGCATACTTATCCATTGGGTAGTCCATGCGAATCGCTAAGAAATGTGCCAATTTAGTCAAACGATCCACTATAACCCAAATTGAGTCATATGACTACTTGATGTCCTTGGCAATCCTTGCACAAAGTCCATCTTTATATGTTCCCATTTCCATTCGAGAATATCTAATGGTCTCAAAAGTCCTGCGGGTTTACGATGTTCCGCTTTTACTTGATGGCACGTCAAACATTGAGAAACGTGCTTAGCCGTATCTACCTTCATACCGTTCCACCAAAATTGCTGACGTAAATTTATGTACATCTTTATACTACCTGGGTGGATACTATAATTACTCTTATGTGCCTCCGACAGAATTTCCTTCCTTAATTCCTCATTGTCGGGAACACAAAGTCGTCCTTGACATCTTACTATTCCATCATCAGAGATCTGAAATTCTGATCTTTTTCCTAAAGATACAACATCTTTCACTTTCAAAATCTCTGGGTCAGATTCTTGCAGAATTTTGATTTTCTGGATGATCTCCGGCTCAATCCTTAATGCATTAAGCATGCCAGTAAGACAATCCATTTCCAATTTAAATTCTGAATTTGCTACAGATTCTAACAACTCCCATTCTGCCATTCTCAAACTAGCCATTTCCATAGCCGACTTACGACTAAGATCATCCACTACTCTATTCGCCTTCCCTGGATGATATCTTATCTCACAGTCATAATCCTTCAACAACTCCATCCATCTCCTTTGTCTCATGTTCAACTCCTTTTGTGAGGACAAATACTTCAAACTTTTATGATCTGTGTAAATCTCAAACTTCTCCCTATACAAATAGTGTCTCCATATCTTCAAGGCAAACACTATAGTTTCTAGCTCTAAATCATGCGTCGGGTAATTCAGCTCATGGGGTTTCAATTGTCTGGATGTATAGGCTACAACTTTGCCATGCTGCATCAACACACATCCTAGTCCTTTGTGAGATGCATCACTATACACTATAAAACCATCAGGTCCAGTAGGTATAGTCAAAATTGAAGCTGAAGTCAATTTCCTTTTGAGCTCCTGGAAACTCCTTTCACATTCCCCATTCCACTCAAATTTCACATTCTTTCGAGTCAATTTAGTTAAAGGTCCCGATCGTGAAAATCCTTCAATGAACCTTCTATAATAACCAGCCGGTCCTAAGAAACTTCGTATTTCGGTGGGTGTCGTTGGTCTCGGCCAATTTACTACCATTTCAACTTTTGCCGGGTCTCTCTTTGCAATTCCTTTTCCTAACACCACATGCCCTAGAAATATTATCCGGTCCAACCAGAACTCACACTTACTAAACTTAGCATACAACTTATGCTCTCTCACGGTCTGCAAAACTATCCTTAAGTGTTGCTCATGCTCTTTAGGCCCTTTCGAATATACCAGAATATCATCAATAAAGACAATCACAAACTGGTCTAAATAAGGCTGAAATATTCTATTCATCAAATCCATAAATGCAGCCGGCGCGTTAGTCAATCCAAATGGCATAACAAGGAACTCATAGTGTCCATAACGAGTCCGAACGCAGTCTTAGGAATGTCCTCCTTCTTAATTCTTAACTGATGGTATTCCGATCTGAAGTCAATCTTAGAGAAGACCGAACTTCCCTGGAATTGGTCAAACAAGTCATCAACTCTAGGCAAAGGATACTTATTCTTAATGGTCACTTGATTCAACTGCCTATAGTCAATACACAAGCGCATCGATCCATCCTTCTTTTTCACAAACAAAACCGGTGCACCCCAAGGTGAAGCACTTGGTCTAATGAATCCTTTGTCAAGCAACTCCTGCAGTTGCACTTTCAACTCCTTCAATTCGACTAAGGCCATTCTATATGGGGCTTTTGATATTGGTCCCGTTCCAGGCATTAATTCAATTTCAAATTCAATCTCCTGCTCTGGCGGCAATCCAGGCAATTCCTCAGGGAATACATCTTGAAATTCATTAACTACTCGAACTTCCTCAAGTTTAGGCTCCTCCCTTGCATAATTTCTAACTATGGCTAGGTACCCTTGACATCCTTTGTCAAGTAACTTACAGGCTTCTACTGCCGAAATAAGTGTTACAGGAAAATGGGTCTGTCCTCCTAAAAATTCACAACTAGACTGATCAGGTAAAACGAATTGAACTATTCTTCTATAACAATCCACTCTAGCCCGATACTTACGGAGCCAGTTCATTCCTATAATAACGTCAAAATCATACATAGCCATTACAACCAAATCTATTTCCATGTCCTTTCCTCCCATTGATATCTTACAATTTCCACACACCAGCGTAGACAATACCATATCCTTTAAAGGCGTGGAAACACAAAGAGGCGTCTCAAGAGGCATAACTTCTATCTTATTCAAACGTCCATATCTTTCAGACACAAACGAATGCGTTGCACCCGTATCAAACAATGCATATGCCTTTTTACCATTTATAAGAATCGCACCTGAGATAACATTTTTGGAAGCTTCCGCTTCCTCCTGGGTGATCGCATACACCCTTCCTTGTGCAGGTGGTCTTTGAGGATTTCCTTGTGGGTTTGACCTAACAGCACTCTGATATCACTGTCGCACTGAGCCAACACTCACTTGCGACCTTTCTTGTGGGCAATTTCTCCTAAGATGACCCACTTGTCCACAGCCAAAACATTTATGTTGTCCAGTACAAGGTCCTGGGCCATGGCGTTCATTACACTTCTGACAAATACCAGGCTGATAGGGTGCTTTCCCTATATTCGGACCACTCCTTGCTCCTCCAAAATTCCCAAAGTTACTCTTCTTCTTCACATTCCAGGTCTGTCCTTGACCAGAATAAGGTATCTTCCCTTTTCTCACATCATTAAAATTCAACGGTTTCTTAAACTCCGATCGTTCCCTCAACAGCTCCTGCTCCACTAACTGCGCCCTTTCATAAATCTCATTATAATCTCTTATATTCAAAGGCACCAGTTGCTTCCTAATGTCAATTCTCAGCCCTTTCAAGAATCTCTTAGCCTTCTCTTCCTGATCCTCAATCAATCTAGGAGCATATCTAGACAATTCAGAAAATCTAGCCTCATACTGATCTGCAGTCAACCCCTTTTGTTCTAGTTGAACAAATTCAGTAATCTTCATATCCTTAGCACAATCAGAGAAATGCTTCCTATTAAAGGCTCTAACAAACTCCTCCCAGTTAACATTAGTACCTGGTGGAAAGATTATGTCCTTCGAAGCTCTCCACCAAAACTTCGCATTTCCCTCCAACTGGTACTCTGCTAAAACTATTTTCTCAGCATTAGTGCAGTCCAACAGCCGGAAAATTCGTTCCATCCCATCAATCCATTGCTCTGCCTCCTCAGGACTTCCCATTCCATTGAACTTAAGTGGCTTCAGCTTCAGAAACTGCTCCACTAGTCCTTGAGTACGGCGTTACGCTCCAGCTGTTGCTGTTGCTTTGCGCCTCTCCATCGATTTCCAATATTGGCTAATGCCTGCAAGATGTCTTCCATTCGGGGTTCAGCCCTTGCAAAAGTAGAGGCTTCAGCCCTCGATGGATGAGCACTTCCAGCTCGCACCATGATTCTCCTGCAATTTCCAAGCATTGCCTCAGGAATAATCTAAAACTCACTGCCTTCATCCAAGACAACTACTACTACCACATAAGTAACATACACATGTTACTGGTACCTAAAGGCAATTCAAGGTAAACTACTAGGGATCTACGAGTGAAACTCATCACCCATTATTCAATTATTCCGTTTTACATCCTATGGTGTGCATTGTCATCATGTTCCTCAATTTCCAAATGAGGCTCCTTATCACTCCACCTATAACCACTCGCTCTGATACCAAAAAGGGCGTTGTAGCACCCCGAACCCTTCAGCGGTCGCCACAAGCACCAATGTTACACCTTATTATTCTTTTTGCATCTTATACTTAGAAGAGGCGTTGTTAATTTCAGGCATATATATTTTTTTTTAAAAGCGGTCCCAGCACGGCTCATTAGCGGAAGCAAATTAAAGCATCACCATCTATCCCCCTATCAATCCATGATACTAATACACACCACTAAACACTGGGATTTTATAAACAAGCGACGACACATTATTTACATATTCTTTCAGGATGGGACTTTCTTTTCGGGTCGATACATAACAAGGAAAAGCTAGGACTCTGCCATGTCCTGCCTAAAACCTCAAAAAAAAAAAAAAAAAAATACCCTCGACCCTCTACATCACGTGTACACAACCTCCCATCATATGCGTCGGCTAACTAGCTCCCAAAAACACAGCCCCTACTCGTCGCGTTGGGGCCTCACACCCAGTCCGGTGCGTCAGGCGGTGGCGGCGGCAGCATCCCCCTCATCACCCCATTGCGGCGAACGTGGACAGAGACAAACTCCTGAACGACTGGGCCCCCAGCCAGGCCTATGTCGTAAGAGACAAAACAGCGCACACGTATGTAGGTGAGTCCAGGCACGGAAGGGCAGCTGAACTCCTCACACTCTACCTCAACGTCGAACGGTAACCCGTAAAATGCACCCCGCTCGACGGCAGGAAGCGGCATACTGCTAATCTAAAATGTTGTCCCCAAAAGGGGTGAGTACAACTACTCAGCAAATAAGGAATCCAATAACAACTCAATGCATCATACAAAATCATACATGCATTGCAGGCGTTACTTTGGAGCCATGCGCATACTATCATGCATCATCATCATAGTTATAATACGTACATGTGTATCATCATCGTAACATACACGTCATCATCATTATGATACCATCACATCATTCACGTCATCATCATCATGGCATCATCATATCAAGAATGCATATCATCATCATCATCATGCATATCATCATGCACATCATCATACTATATCATATATCATCATCATCATCCTCATGCATATCATCATGCATATCACCATGCACATCATCATGCATATCATCATGCATATCATCATGCCATATTATCATCATTATCATTATCATCATCATGCATATCACGATGCATATCATCATGCATATCATAATCATCATCATTATCATCATCATGCATATCATCATCATTATCATTATCATCATCAATTTTAATCATCCCCTCGGGCAAAGACCTCCGAGGCTTCCGGCATTCAGCCATCCTAGGCCACCGGGCATCCGGCCCCCCACATTCCGGGCATCTCACATCCCAACTGGCATAACGAGGCATTCCCTTCAGGCAAAGACCTCCGATAGGGCTTCCGGCATTTACACTCCCTGGCCGGGCATCCCGCACCCCAAATCCTGGCATCGCGAGGCATTCCTTTCGGGCAAAGACCTCCGACAGGGCTTCCGGCCCCCCACATTCCGGGCATCCTGAATCTCCCAGGGCCATCCGGCAATGCATCTCTATACATTCCGGGCATTATCCTCCGCCACAACCACCTCCTCACTTATCATTATCCACATTTACCATTTTTTTTTTTATCTCAATTTAACATGGCATATGGCATGGCATCAAACAAATCATACTTGGCATGGATTCACACATGCATCTCAATTTAATGTCATGCATACATCAAGACTTTATCTCACATGCAACATAAATTAATTACATGGAATCTATGGCCAATAAAATAATCTATTTTATTTAATTTTATTTCATTTATTTATTTATTTATTTATTATTTATATTATTATTATTATTTAATATCTATAAATTCCCAAAATTATAAAAATTCAAGAAATTATTAAACAAACCAATAGGATGATAATTACATGCAAAATTCATGGCCAAATTGAATTGTTACTAAATCTCACAATTTTCACAAACATCGTATGATTCTCGGATGAAACCAGAATGCACGGTTTCCGAAGAAATTCAATTAAAATATCCATATGGCCTCCAAAAATTATGAAATTTACTGAATTATAGCCAAGACATTTTCGTACAACTTTCATGAAGAACTCCAAGCCAGATTCCTTATGGATTATTTCATTAAACCTCACGAAACTTCTGGACCCATTACCGCATCGTCCAGTATACACATCTCCGAAATATTGAGATTTAACCTACCTATTCTCTTTCGTTTCCTCTGAAATTTGGATATGTTATGTTTCACGTCGTCCTTTACAAGTTTCATGCAGAGATATAGGTTAAATAACCAGTATATAGTCATCATTTACGTCCTTGAAGTCTCGGGTGTCTCGGAACACATCACCAGAATCATCGTCTTCAAGATCTAGTCATTTTACTAGGCTATATTTGTTAATTTCACTTCCAAATTGATTATGTTGTAGCTTAAGATGTCTCCTACAACTTCCATGAAGACATCAAAGTGAGATATTCAACAAAAACCAACATGCAATCAAGAATCCAGCAAGAGGTCAGTAAACACTTTACAGATCTGGGGTCTCCGTAGGATAGGACTTTAACCCCTCAAATATCCATCATTTTCCACGAAATATTAGTATGTTATAGTACAAGATGTTAGCTACATCTTTCATGAAGAAATCGAAGCCAAAATCGGACTCCAAACGCACATGCAAGCTCAAACAAGTTTCTGACTCACATGATCCGAACAAGAACAGTCACACTACTCACACACAACTCATCCATGCTTCGGTTTTTCTCATCTACCACTCAAAAATTCAACATGCAAACAACATACAAGCATGCAAGAGAAGCTAGAGGACTCCCACTTGCCTCTAGATCGGCCGGTCGACGGCGTAGGGCGGCGAACACGGCGGCACACGGCGGACGGACGGCGACGATCCCTCGGCCCCGCCTCCTTCCTCTCTCGGCCTCTCCCTCTCTTTCTCGAATTCTCTCTCTCTCTCTCTCTCACCCTCTCTCTCGGCCGAATGGGATCCGGCCACTCTCCTCTCTCTCTTCCCTTTTATTTCCCCAACTTCTCATGATTGATAATCATTACATGCCACTTAAATGGACCAATGCATGGGGACTCTTCTTGCCACTTGGCAAGATCCATGCATGGGCCGGCCACCATTCTTTTGTGCCTCTAATGGGCCGGTCGACTACTCCTCTTGGGCCACTATTGGGCCGGCCAACTTGGCCCATTAAAAGCTTAGGCCAATGGGCTTAAGACCCATCCTAAAAATTAACCTTTTCCTCTTCTTTTTTTTTTTTGAATTCCTTTCTATAATTATTTCCAAATTCCAATTTTCATCTTGGCCAAAGTCTTGGGACATCTTGTTCATTGAAATTAAATTTATAAATCTTATGGCCAAGCATAGATTATTAATCTATCAAATTTAAATTTCCACAATCATATGCACAAATCACCTAATTAAAAGACTAATGGCTAAAGCATAAGCCATGAAAATTTTATCACCTAAGTAGAGACTTTAACACACCTTATGGCTTGTCATTGAATTTTGGGATGCCACAAGTGACCAGATGAATTTAGGTACAATATGCAATAACTTAACCGACATGCATTACTCACTTTCAACAGATGTGTTAATCAATACAATCAATTTGGTCACGAGTTCTTAAAACGTCCATCATTCAAAAGTTACCATTGTGTAAAGAAGTATGCTTGAGAAACAAAAATTTCATTACTTTTACTATTTCTCATCACTTCAATACATAATTCAAATACTATCACATACTGGTTGTATCTCATTAAGCCAGCTTCAATTTATAATAAAGTTTGATTTTTTTTTATTAATGAATCACAGATTTATAATGTTTATGTGATAACATAATCTGTAACCGAACACTTGTATTTTCAAGAAATAAATCACAGAAAAATACAATAAAAATACGCAAAAATACACTAAAAATACACGTATTTAGGGTTCCGTATGTATTTTCATATCCATAAAATCATCAAATATATAAATTAAATACACCACAAGATAGAGGATGATTATTCAAACCTAACGTCACCAGCTACGCGCCAATCGGACACTCCACCCGTGAGCGTACTGACTGGTCAAAACCGGTCCGACTGATTCCCAGTTCGACCGTCCGGTCTAGCTGTTTCGTCCGATCAGTTGACCAAGTCGGATCGGTCAATGGGTCGGGTCGGGTCGGGTCAACGGACCCGATTCGAGCCCGTCATTGATGTCATCGTGATGTCAGCAAGGCGTGTGGGTTGCACGCATGTGCCGTGCCCCGCCCGTGGGGGCGCGTGTGGCCTCCTCCGGCGACGCGCCACCCACGGTCTTGCTCGTCTCGACGAGCCCAGTCCGAATTTGTGATTTAATTATATTTTTTATGAACAAAAAACCACGAAAATCACAAATTAGGGCAAAAATCTTATGCATTCCAGTATGATTGCTCTGATACCATATGTTGGATGCAAATTACGCAATCCTCAGATCTCCATAACTAGAACAAGAACATGCATAATAGATTAAAAATATTAACGCACCTGTTTTGGGATTCATTGTTCTTGAAGCGGAAGCGGAAAACTAATGTTCCACGCGCAAGTGCTCCTCTATTGCCATCAGTATCATTGGCTCAATAAGATGGCCACCTCACCCTTTAGCGCTAGGATAACACTCCTTATGTGAGGATACATGTGGGAATTAGGGTTAGAGGAGAGACTTGAGCACTATTTATAGAGTTTCCAGCCAGGTCCCCTCATTACGGGCTAGGCTCAACTTGGCCCACACTAGCCAGCCTCATATTAGACTAATTAAGAAACCTTCTATCTCACCTTAGACCAAACCCCGTTTTACAATAACCGTAAAATGGTAAATTATGATATCAATTAATGTAGCCCACATCAGGAAAATTTTTACAGGTGGTGATACTCTTGTTGGATAGTGCTCTTCGGTTCCTCCAAACTCTTTTTTTATTTTTTATTTTTTTCATGCTTCACATGTAAAATTTTATTAACTTCATTTGTTTTACGAATCTGCAAATCGTGCTTTGTCTTGTCTGAGCTTAATTTGTAATTTTGTACTGTTGTATAATTCTTTTCGTTGGTTGGGTGCGACAGAAAAGTTGGGGAATTGGTTTCATTCAGCTTCATTGTGTTCATCATTGTGTTCATCCTGTCTGTATTGTAAGGGATGTTCTTAGTTGACCTCTAACTCAGCTCATGTACCATCTATCCGTTTCCAATTGCGTTCGGTGGCAGTGGACTAATCCAGGAGTGATAGAGAATCTTTTAAGTAAGTAAAAGGATTCTATGTCGAGTTTCTAAACATTAATATGATTATGTCATGATGCAATCGACCAAGTTTTTAGCTATATGTAGGGCCCTTCAAACTTAGAATGTGCAGTTTGCTCGACTGAAATCAATATTATGTTTGTAATGTACAACAACTTCTACTTTTTCCTAGTAAAGCTCAAATGGCATGATCTTAATTTTTTATGGTAGTAATTAATGTATGATATTGATTAACGGTATCGCCTAGAGGGTGGTTCTATCAAACTTGACAATTAATGCTGAATAAAAAGTACCAAGTGAATTTTAAGTGTAACCGAGTGGAATAGAATGATAATATAAGTAGATACTGATTATATATGGCACCTTAGTGCAATGCTTCTATCAAACAACAAGAGTAGAGATAGGAAAACAATGCACAAAAGCTTATAGTGCTTTGGCATAGTGCAAGCTTATGTCAACTCTACTAGCTAACAGTTTACTAGTTGGATTCCACTAGTCAATCAATGAAAAGTCACATAAGTATGTGCTGTTTATATTCAAGCACTTCTCCTTGCTTATATCCAAGCAGATAGGTCTCTCTATTTCACATCTAAGCACAAACTATAGCTCTGCCAACACTTTTCAAAAGATTGCAATGTAAAGCTCACAAAAGATGATAGAAAAATGTGAAGCTCTCTCGAAAAATGTAATTTTTAATTCGTAATCTTTTTTTTTTCTCTTCAACTATTGGTCTTCTTTTATACTCCTTAGCATCCAAATTTTCTGTTGGATAATCTTTGGAGGATCAATCTTCAATCTAGCCATTGGACAATTGTAGAGAAGATTAGGATATTTGTTCAGGTTCGATTTGGTCGGTCATACATGTGGCATCCCAAAAATTCATGACGACCTCTAGTTACATTAAAGTCTATGAATAGGAGATGGAAGTACCATTAAGTTATTTTATGGTCATTTAATCCATAATTTGCAATAAGATATATGGCCAAGCTTTTAAGGGATAATTATGTGATAGGAAAGAAAATCCTATCATTGACCATGTGTTTTATAAATTGGAATTTATGGATTTATGATTTCAAGTTTTATGGCCATATGAAATTGTAATTGAGTATTTATATAAGTTGGGATTTAAGGTAAATTATTAAAAGTAAAAATGGACATATTTAAGAAAATTTTGGGCCATTTAAGCTTGGACTTTAGGCCCAAGTGTGTTGGCCTAAAGTGGGCCAAGAGGCCCGGCCCATAGAGCCATGAAGTGGTCGACCAAGCTGGCCCAAGATTGGCCCAAGAAGAAGGCCCATCAACCTTGCATGTAATCAGACAAGTGGCATGAAGGAGGTGAAGCATGGTGGACACTTGTCTTCCTCCACAATTACACTTGTCCCCCATGCAAGAGAAGAATGAATGCAAATATATAAGCCACCAAAAAGAAAGAGAGAGAGAGAGAGAGAGTGGCTGGTTTTGAGAGAGTGAGAGAGAGGGAGGCCGAGGAGGAGGAGCTCGCCTGTCGCTGCCCACACGCCGTCTGTCCGTCGCCGGTGTGCCATTCGTGTGTCGCTGTCCACTTGGTCTTTGAGGCAAGTTGGGATCAATTTCCACTCTTGCATGTGTGTCTTGCATGTGTGACTTGTTGGTGGTAGATTTCGGATGTTAGGGTAGGCAAAATCGGAGCTTGAATGTGACTTGTTCTTGAGTTGCATGCTGTTTTCGTGAGATCCGCCTGACTCAGAATCTTGTGAGGGCTTGCATGCATGTTTTAAGTTCGATTTTGACTTTGATCTCTTCATGAAAGTGGTAGAGGATATCTTAAAATACAACATACTAAAATTTGGTACAAAATGATGGACATTTGAGGGGTCAAACTCTCATCCTACGGAGATGTTAGATCTGAAATGTTTTCGCATGAATCCGCTCGAGTCAGAACATTGTGAGAGCTTGCATGCATGTTTAGAGTTCGATTTTGACTATTATCTCTTCATGAAAGTTGTAGCTAACCTCTCAAAATATAACATACTCCAATTTTGTACAAAATGACGGAGATTTGGTGGGTCCAACTCTCATCCTACGGAGACCTCAGATCTGGAACGATTTTACTGACCTTTTGATGGATTTGTGGTTGCATGTTGAGTTGTGCTAAGAATCTCTCTTCAATTTCTTTATGAACGTTGTACGGGACATCTTAAAATACAACATACTCAAATTTGAAGCAAAATGAACAAGAATAACCTAGTAAATCGACTCAATCTTGGAGACGGTAATTCTGGAGACGTGGTACAGGACACCCGAGACTTCATGGACCTAAAAGACGACTATACTCTGGATATCTGACTTATATCTCTTCATGAAACTTGTATAGAACATCTTGATGTAAAACATATCCAAATTTCAGAGGAAACGGAGAAGGATAGGTAGGTGAAGACTCAGTATTTCGGAGAAGCATGCACTGGAAGTTTCGGCGTTGGATCCAGAATCTTCGTGAGAGTGTCAAAATTAATCTAAAACGAATCAGACTTGGAAGTCTGCATGAAAAATGTACTTTAATGTCTTGGCTATAACTTGGTAAAATCTCGTAATTTTTGGAGGTCGTATGAATATTTTAATCGAATTACTTCGGAAACTGTGCAATCTGATTTCATCCGAAAATTACAGGATGTTTTGTGTAAATTGTGGATTTGTGTGAAACTCTATTTAGCCATATATTTTGTATGAAATCATTATCCTATTGTCTTGTTATTCACTTGCCTTAGTTTTTATGATTTTGAGAATTATATAGATATTAAATTTAATATTTTTGAAAGTGGCACAAGCTGTAATTTACATAAATGTAAAAGGGGCATGATAAATGGATTATTTTAATTGCCATAAATTCCATAAATTTTATTTTATGAATAATTGTACCTTGTTGCATGTATGATGAGGTCTTGATGCATGCATGACAATGATTTGAGATGCATGTATGAACTCAAGGATGAACATGATATTGATTGACATCACATCACATGCCATGTCAAATTAAATTATAATTGATAATGTGAATTGAGATAAATGAGGAAGCCGTCGGAGGTGAGTCGACGATTCCCCGGGAGTGTCGGGATGCCCGGTGGTGTACGGTACGTAATTCTAAGGGAGGCCTGGTGGTATGTCGGTACATAATTCCGAAAGTCATGGAGGTTTGTGCCCAGGGGGATGCCTCGCGATGCTAGTTGGGATGCGAGATGCCCGGCCAGGGAGTGTAAATGCCGGAAGCCTCGGAGGTCTTTGCCCGAGGGGATGCCTCGTGATGCCAGTTGGGATATGAGATGCCTGGAATGTCGGGGGCCGGATGCCCAGTGGCCTTAAATGGTTGAATGCCGGAGGTTTCTCACAATGCCAGGATTGGGCGCGAGTGATGAATGTGGGATGCAAACATTGGTCCCGGGAACAAGAAATGTGGCGGTCCAAAATGAAATTGAAATTGAATTATGCATGATGACATATCCATGATATGATGAGATGTGCATGGATACATGGCAATGATGATGGTACATGTGATATGATGATGTTACATGCATGGATGCATGGTAATGATGATGGTACATGTGATATGATGATATCATGATGATGTTACATGCATGAATGCATGGTAATGATGATGGTACATGTGATATGATGATGTTACATGCATGGATGCATGGTAATGATAATGGTACATGTGATATGATGATATGACGATGATGTTACATGCATGAATGCATGGTAATGATGATGGTACATGAGGTATAATGACATGTGCATGATGCAATGGTATGTTGGGCATGGATGCTTGTATGACATGGTTGGAAGGAGATGTAGGACTCCTGTCTATTGGAGTGAAGTAGGTGAAAGAAAATTAACAGGACTTGAACTGGTACAAGTTACCGCTGAAGCTGTTGAAATTATCAGAGAAAGACTAAAAACAGCTCAGAGTAGACAGAAAGAATACGCAGATAGGCATAGAAGGCCTTTGGAATTTAGTGTATGAGACCATGTATTCCTTAAGGTATCTGTAATGAAAGGGATATCTCGATTCGGGATGAAGGGAAAGTTAAGCCCTAGATTTGTTGGACCTTTTGAAATACTTGAGAGGATAGGGGATGTAGCTTATCGCTTAGCGCTACCTCCTAAGTTAGAAAATCTGCACGATGTGTTTCGTGTATCGATGTTGAGGAAGTACCAGCCGGATCCTGGTCACATACTCGATCATGAAGCCATCAAAGTGGATGAGAAAGTAAGGTACATTGAAGAGCCTGTGCAGATATTGGATCGAAAGGAGCAAATTCTTAGGACCAAGAAGATCCCATTGGTTAAGGTATTATGGCGACATCATGATATGGAGGAAGCCACATGGGAAAGTGAGGATCAGATGAAAGAAAAGTACCCCTATTTGTTTCAAGAAGGCACAAGTGGTGTCTAATTTCGAGGACGAAATTCTCTAAGAAGGGGGGAATTGTGGCATCCCAAAATTCAAAGTCAAATTATAAGGTGTGTTAAAGTCTCTAATTGGGTAATGAAATTGCCTATGGTTTAATGCTTTAGCCATTAGTCTTTTTTAAGATTGGGTGATTTGTGCATATGTTTATGAGATTTTAAAAATTGTAGATTAATGATGATAATCTAAGCTTGACCATGCACCTTATGAATTAAATAAAATGTCACAAGACTTTGGCCATGTTAAAAATTAAAATTTAAAATTTATAGAAGAAAAAAATGGGGGAAAGTTAATTTTTATTCGGTTGGGCCTTAGGCCCATTGGCCTAAGCTTTAGTGGGTCAAGCTAGCCGGCCCATGGAGGCCCAAGGAGGTGTGGCCGTCGGCCACAAAGGAGGCCAAAGCCCAAGCCCAAAAGCCCAAGCCCATTATGCATGCATTGAGACAAGTGGCAAGAGGAGATGGCATGCATTGGCTAATTAGGAGGCAAACAATGATTACTAATGATGAGGTTTAGGGGAAATAAAAGGGAAGAGAGAGAGAGGGGTGGCCGGTTACTTCATTCGGCCAAGAGAGTGAGAGAGAGAGAGAGAGAGAGAGAGTGGCCGAGAGAGAGGCGGAGCCGAGGAGGAGTCGTCGCCATCCGTCAGCCGTGCTCGCCACCGTGTGCCGTCGTCTGTCCGGTCTAGAGGCAAGTTGGAGTCCTCTAGCTGCTCTAGCATGTGTGTGTGTTACATGTATGTCGAATTTTGGGTGATTAGGAGAGGAAAACCGAAGTATGGATGGCTTGTTCTTGAGTGGTGTTGCTGTTTTCGCTTGAACAGTTTGAGCCAGAATGTTGTGTGAGCTTGCATACATGTTTAGAGTCCGATTTTGGCTTCAATATCTTAATGAAAGTTGTAGATAACATCTTAAACTACAACATACTAAACTTTGGTGGAAAATGATGGAGATTTAAGGGTTTAAACTCTTATCCTACGGAGACCTCAGATCTGGAACGATTTCACTGACCTCTTGTTGGATTTGTGGTTGATGTTGATTTGTGCTAAGAATATATCTTCAATTTCTTCATGAAAGTTGTAGGTAACATATTAAAATACAACATACTCAAATTTTAAGGGAAATGAACAAGTATAGCCTAGTAAATCGACTAGATCTTGAAGATGGTGATTCTGGAGATGTATTTCGGGACACCCGAGACTTCATGGACCTAAATGACGACTATACTCTGGTTATTTGACTTCGATCTCTTCACACAACTTGTAGAGAACATTGTGATGTATAACATATCCAAATTTCAGAGGAAATGAAGAATAATAGGTAGGTGAAAACTCAGTATTTCGGAGAAGCATGTACTGGATGTATCGGTGATGGATCCAGAAGCTTCGTGAGACTGTAGAAAATAATATAAAACTAATCTCACTTTGAAGTCTTCATAAAAAATGTACTTTAATGTCTTGTCTATAACTGGGTAAAATTTCGTCATTTTTGGATGTCATATGGATATTTTAATCGAATTTCTTCGGAAACTGTGCATACTGATTTCATCCGAAAATTATATGCTGTTTTGTGTGATTTATGGAATTATGAGAAATGTTATTTGCCCATGTATTTTACATGAAATTATCATCCTATTGTCTTTTTTATCACTTGCCGTAATTTTTATGAATTTTGAGAGTTATATAGATATTAAATTTAATATTTTTGAAAGTGGCACAAGCTGTAATTTAAATAAATTTAAAAGGGGCATGATAAATGGATTATTTTAATTGCCATAAATTCCATAAATTTTATTTTATGAATAATTGTACCTTGTTGCATGTATGATGAGATCTTGATGCATGCATGACAATGATTTGAGATGCGTATGAACTCAAGGATGAACATGATATTGATTGCCATCACATCACATGCCATGTCAAATTAAATTATAATTGATAATGTGAATTGAGATAAATGAGGAAGCCGTCGAAGGTGAGTCGACGATTCCCCGGGAGTGTCGGGATGCCCGGTGGTATACGGTACGTAATTCCAGGGGAGGCCTGGCGGTATGTCGGTACATAATTCCGAAAGCCCTGGAGGTTTGTGCCCAGGGGGATGCCTCGCGATGCTAGTTGGGATGCGAGATGCCCGGCTAGGGAGTGTAAATGCCGGAAGCCTCGGAGGTCTTTGCCTAAGGGGATGCCTCGTGATGCCAGTTGGGATACGAGATGCCCGGAATGTGGGGGGTCGAATGCCCGATGGCCTTCAATGGTTGAATGCCGGAGGTTTCTCGCAATGCCAGGATTGGGTGATGAATGTGGGATGCAAACATTGGTCCCGGGAAAGAGAAATGTGGCGGTCCAAAATGAAATTGAAATTGAATTACGCATGATTATATATGCATGATATGATGAGATGTGCATGGATACATGGTAATGATGATGGTACATGTGATATGATGATGTTACATGCATGGATGCATGGTAATGATGATGGTACATGTGATATGATGATATGATGATGATGTTACATGCATGAATGCATGGTAATGATGATGGTACATGTGATATGATGATGTTACATGCATGGATTCATGGTAATGATGATGGTACATGTGATATGATGATGTTACATGCATGAATGCATGGTAATGATGATGGTACATGAGGTATAATGACATGTGCATGATGCCATGGTATGTTGGGCATGGATGCTTGTATGACATGGTTGGAAGGAGATGTAGGACTCCTGTTTATTGGAGTGAAGTAGGTGAAAGAAAATTAACAGGACTTGAACTGGTACAAGTTACCGCTGAAGCTGTTGAAATTATTAGAGAAAGACTAAAAACAGCTCAGAGTAGACAGAAAGAATACGCAGATAGGCGTAGAAGGCATTTGGAATTTAGTGTAGGAGACCATGTATTCCTTAAGGTATCTCCAATGAAAGGGATATCTCGATTCGGGATGAAGGGAAAGTTAAGCCCTAGATTTGTTGGACCTTTTGAAATACTTGAGAGGATAGGGGATGTAGCTTATCGCTTAGCGCTACCTCTTAAGTTAGAAAATCTGCACGATGTGTTTCGTGTATCGATGTTGAGGAAGTACCAGCCGGATCTTGGTCACATACTCGATCATGAAGCCATCAAAGTGGATGAGAAAGTAAGGTACATTGAAGAGCCTGTGCATATATTGGATCGAAAGGAGCAAATTCTTAGGACCAAGAAGATCCCCTTGGTTAAGGTATTATGGCGACATCATGATATGGAGGAAGCCACATGGGAAAGTGAGGATCAGATGAAGGAAAAATACCCCTATTTGTTTCAAGAAGGCACAAGTGGTGTCTAATTTCGAGGACGAAATTCTCTAAGAAGGGGAGAATTGTGGCATCCCAAAATTCAAAGTCAAATTATTAGGTGTGTTAAAAGTCTCTAATTGGGTAATGAAATTGCCTATGGTTTAATGCTTTAGCCATTAGTCTTTTTAAGATTGGGTGATTTGTGCATATGTTTATGAGATTTTAAAAATTGTAGATTAATGATGATAATCTAAGCTTGACCATGCACCTTATGAATTAAATAAAATGTCACAAGACTTTGGCCATGTTAAAAATTAAAATTTAAAATTTATAGAAGAAAAAAAAAGGGTGGGGGAAAGTTAATTTTTATTCGGTTGGGCCTTAGGACCATTGGCCTAAGCTTTAGTGGGCCAAGCTAGCCGGCCCATAGAGGCCCAAGGAGGTGTGGCCGTCGGCCACAAAGGAGGCCCAAGCCTAAGCCCAAAAGCCCAAGCCCATTATGCATGCATTGAGACAAGTGGCAAGAGGAGATGGCATGCATTGGCTAATTAGGAGGCAAACAATGATTACTAATGATGAGGTTTAGGGAAATAAAGGGAAGAGAGAGAGGGTGGCCGGTTACTTCATTCGGCCAAGAGAGTGAGAGAGAGAGAGAGAGAGATTTCGAGAGAGAGAGGGAGAGTGGCTGAGAGAGAGGAGGAGCCGAGGAGGAGGAGTCGCCGTCCGTCAGCCGTGCTCGCCGCCGTGTGCCGCCGTCCGTCTGGTCTAGAGGCAAGTTGGAGTCCTCTAGCTGCTCTTGCATGTGTGTGTGTTACATGTATGTCGAATTTTGGGTGATTAGGAGAGGAAAACCAAAGTATGGATGGCTTGTTCTTGAAAGGTGTTGCTGTTTTCGCTCGAACAGTTTGAGTCAGAATGTTGTGTGAGCTTGCATGCATGTTTAGAGTCCGATTTTGGCTTCAATCTCTGCATGAAAGTTGTAGATAACATCTTAAAATACAACATACTAAACTTTGGTGGAAAATGATGGAGATTTATGGGGTTAAACTCTTATCCTACGGAGACCTCAGATCTGGAACGATTTCACTGACCTCTTGTTGGATTTGTGGTTGCATGTTGATTTGTGCTAAGAATATCTCTTCAATTTCTTCATGAAATTTGTAGGAAACATCTTAAAATACAACATACTCAAATTTTAAGTGAAATAAACAAGTATAGCCTAGTAAATGGACTAGATCTTGAAGACGGATATTCTGGAGATGTATTTCGGGATACCCGAGACTTCATGGACCTAAATGACGACTATAATCTCGTTATTTGACTTAGATCTCTTCACAAAACTTGTAGAGAACATCTTGATGTATAACATATCCAAATTTCAGAGGAAATTAGGAAGAATAGGTAGGTGAAAACTCAGTATTTTGGAGAAGCATGTACTGGACGTTTCGGTGATGGATCTAGAAGCTTCGTGAGACTGTAGAAAATAATATAAAAATAATCTCACTTTGAAATCTGCATAAAAAATGTACTTTAATGTCTTGTCTATAACTGGATAAAATTTCGTAATTGTTGGAGGTCGTATGGATATTTTAATCGAATTTCTTCGAAACTGTGCATACTGATTTCATCCGAAAATTATATGCTGTTTGTGTGATTTATGGAATTATGAGAAATGTTATTTGCCCATGTATTTTACATGAAATTATCATCCTATTGTCTTTTTATCACTTGCCGTAATTTTTATGAATTTTGAGAGTTATATAGATATTAAATTAATATTTTTGAAAATGGCACAAGCTGGAATTTAAATAAATGAAAAAGGGCATGAAAAATGGATTATTTTATTTGGCATAAATTCCATTAAATTTTTATTTCATAAATAATTGTACCATGTAGTATGAATGATGAGGTCTTGATGTATGCATGACAATGAATTGAGATGCATGTGGGAATTCAAATGCTAAACATGATTGATTATTGCCAATACATCATATGCCATGCTAAATTAAGACCGAAATTTGGTGAACATGAATAATGTTAAATGAGGAGATGGTTGTGGGTGATGATGATGCCCGGAATGTATAGAGAGACATTGCGGGATGCCCTGGGAGATTTAGGATGCCCGGAAAGTTGGGGGTGCCGGAAGCCCTGTCGGAGGTCTTTGCTCGAGGGGAATGCCTCGCGATGCCAGGATTGGGGTGCGGGATGCCCGGCCAGGGAGTGTAAATGCCGAAAGCCCTGTCGGAGGTCTTTGCCTGAGGGGAATGCCTCATGACGCCAGTTGGGATGCGAGATGCCCGGAATGTGGGGGGCCGGATGCCCGGTGGCCTGGAATGGCTGAATACCGGAGATTTTCTGGCATGGGATGCGAGTGCGAAATATGAGATGAAATTGATGATCTGAGGAAGGGTGATGTGGTGATCAAATTGAAAGTTAAAAGTGGAAATTAAACCATGCATGATGATGATGATATGTGATGTGATATGATGATGATCACCCATGGCATGATGATATGCATGATGATGATGATGATGATGATGATGATGGTATGATATGATGATGATCACCCATGGCATGATGATATGCATTATGATGATGATGGTATGATATGATGATGATATATGATATGGCATGATGACATGTGTGATATGATGATGTCATGATGATGATGACATGTGTGATGTGATGATGTCATGAAGATGATCACATGTGTATAATATGATGATGATGACATGTGTGTAATATAATAATGTCATGATGATAACTATATGAGCATGACATGATGATGACTATATGAGCATGACATGATGATACACATGTATGTGTTATGATTGTGATGATGATGCATGATAGTATGCGCATGGCTTCAAGGTAAGTAATGCCTGCAATGCATGTATGACTTGTATGATGCATTGAGTGGTTATTGGATTCATTTACCTGCTAAGTGGTTGTATTCACCCCTTTTGGGGACCAACATTTCAGATTAGCAGCATGCCGCTTCCTACCGTCGCGCGGGGTGTATTTTACGGTTTACCATCCGACGTCGAGGTTGAGTGCGAGGAGTTCGGCTGTCCTTATGTGCCTGGATTGACATATATTCGTGTGCGATGTTTTGTCACGTATGACATAGGCCTGGCTGGGGGTCCGGTTGTCCAGGAGTTCGTCTTCGTCCATGTTCGTCGCGACGGGGTGATGAGAGGGATGTTGCCACCGCCACCGCCTGACGCACCGGATTGGGTGTGAGGCCCGTGCATGACAAGTAAGAGCTGGGTTTTTTGGATAGTTAGCCGACATTGATGATGGGGGTTGTGCACGTGAGATGTAGAGGGTCGAGGGTTCTTTTTGGGGTTCAGGCCGGACATACGAGTCTTGGCTTTTCCTTTTGATGTATCGACCCAAAGAAGTCCCATCTTGAAAATATATGTAAATAAAGTACCGTGACTTGTCTATAAAATCATGATGATTAGTGGTGTGTATTTGCATCATGGTTGGTAGGGGCAGAGACGGTGATGTTTTATTTTGCTTCCGCTAATGAGTCGCGCCGGGGACCGCTTTTAAAAAAAAAAAAAATGTGCCTGTGAACTATGACACCTCTTCTAAGGAGAAAGGTAATAAGATGTAACATTGGTCCTTGTGGCGACCAACGAAGGGTTCGGGGTGCTACATCCGCCCTTTTCATGGTATGAAAAGAAACGTCGTAGTTCACAAGCATTTTTTTTTTAAAAGCGGTCCCAGCGCGACTCATTAGCGGAAGCAAAATAAAACATCGCCATCTCTCGCCCTACCAACCATGATACAAATACACACCACTAATCATCATGATTTTATAGACAAGCCACGACACTTTATTTACATATATTTTCAAGATGGGACTTCTTTGGGTCGGTACATCAAAAGAAAAGCCAGGACTCAGCCATGTCCGGCTTAAAACCCCAAAAAGAACCCTCGACCCTCTACATTTCACGTGCACAACCCCATCATCGTGTCGGCTAACTATCCAAAAAAAAAAACAGCTCCTACTGCGTCACGCACGGGCCTCACACCTAATCCGTGCGTCGGCGGTGGCGGTGGCAACATCCTCTCATCACCCCGTCGCGACGAACGTGACGGGAGACGAACTCCCTGGACAATCGGGCCCTGGGCCAAGCCTATGTCGTACATGACAAAAAAAGGCACACGAATATATGTCAATCCTGCATAGAAGGACAGCCGAACTCCCGCACTCAACTCGACGTCGGATGGTAAACCGTAAAATACACCCCGCACGACGGTGAAGCAAGATGTCGCTAATCTGAAATGTTGTCCTAAAAAGTGGCTGAAAGTAACCACTCAACAGTAAAAAGAATCCAATAACTACCAACGCACCATACAAGTCATACATGCATTGCAGGCGTTACTTACCTTGAAGCCATGCGCATACTATCATGCATCATCATCACAATCATAACACATACATGTGTATCATCATGTCATACCCATATAGTTATCATCATGACATTATTATATTACACACATGTCATCCTCATCATATACATGACATCATCATACCATACGTGTCATCATCATCATATCATATACATGTCATCATCATCATGACATCATCACATCACACATGTCATCATCATCATGACATCATCATATCATACATGTCATCATGCCATATCATATATCATCATCATCATCATGACATCATGACATCACACATGTCATCATCATCATGGCATCATCATATCATACATGTCATCATGCCATATCATATATCATCATCATCATCATCATCATGACATCATCACATCACACATGTCATCATCATCATGGCATCATCATATCATACATGTCATCATCATCGTGACATCATCATATCACACATGTTATCATGCCATATCATATATCATCATCATATCATACCATCATCATCATCATGCATATCATCATGCCATGGGTGATCATCATCATATCATACCATCATCATCATCATCATCATCATGCATATCATCATGCCATGGGTGATCATCATCATATCACATCACATATCATCATCATCATGCATGGTTTAATTTCCACTTTTAACTTTCAATTTGATCACCACATCACCCTTCCTCGGATCATCAATTTCATCTCATATTTCACACTCGCATCCCATGCGAAAACCTCCCGCATTCGGCCATTCCAGGCCACCGGCATCCGCCCCCACATTCCGGGCATCTCGCATCCCAACCGGCATCACGAGGCATTCCCTCAGGCAAAGACCTCCGATAGGGCTTCCGGCATTTACACTCCCCGGCCGGGCATCCCGCACCCCAATCCGGCATCGCGAGGCATTCCCCGGGCAAAGACCTCCAACAGGCTTCCGGCACCCCAACTTTTCGGGCATCCGAATCTCCAGGCCATCGGCAATGCATCTCTATACATTCCGGGCATCATCATCCACCACAACCAGCTCCTCATTTAACATTATCCATGTTTACCAATTTCGGTCTTAATTTAGCATGTCATATGACGTGATATCAAACAAGTCATACTTGGCATTGAATTCATACATGTATCTCAATTCAATGTCATGCATACATCAAGATCTCATCATACATGCTACATGGGATAATTATTTATGAAATAAAATTTAAAGGAATTTATGGCCAAATAAAATAATCCATTTTTCATGCCCTTTTTCATTTATTTAATTTCCAGCTTATGTCATTTTCAAAAATATTCAATTTAATATCTATAAATTCCCAAAAATTATAAAAATTAAGGCAAGTGATAAACAAGACCATAGGATGATAATTTCATGTAAAATACATGGCCAAATAAAATTTCACATAGTTCCATAAATCACACAAAACAGCATATAATTTTCGGATGAAATCAGTATGCACAGTCTCCGAAGAAATTCGACTAAAATATCCATACGACCTCCAAAAATTACGACATTTTACCAATTTATAGCCAAGACATTAAAGTACATTTTTCATGAAGACTTTCAAGTCAGATTCTTTTTATATTATTTTCTACAGACTCACGAAGCTTCTGGATCCATCACCGAAACGTCCAGTACATGATTCTCCGAAATACTGAGTTTTCACCTACCTGTTCTTCTTCATTTCCTCTGAAATTTGGATATGTTATACATAAAGATGTTCTATACAAGTTTCGTGAAGAGATCTAAGTCTAATAACCAGAGTATAGTCGTCATTTAGGTCCATGAAGTCTCGGGTGTCCCGAAATACATCTCCAGAATCATCGTCTTCAAGATCTAGTCGATTTACTAGGCTATACTTGTTCATTTCACTTCAAATTTGAGTATGTTGTATTTTAAGATGTCCCCTACAACTTTCATGAAGAAATAGAAGAGAGATGCGTAGCACAAATCAACATACAACCACAAATCCAACAAGAGGTTAGTAAAATCGTACCAGATCTGAGGTCTCCGTAGGATGAGAGTTTAACCCCATAATTCTCCATAATTTTCCACCAAATTTTATTATGTTGTATTTTAAGGTGTTAGCTACAACTTCCATGAAGAAATCGAAGCCAAAATCGAGCTCTAAACGTGCATGCAAGCTCACACAACATTCTGGCTCAAACTGTTCAAGCGAAAACAGCAACACCACTCAAGAACAAGCCATCCATACTTCGGTTTTCCTCTCCTAATCACCCAAAATTCGACATACATGTAACACACACACATGCAAGAGCAGCTAGAGGACTCCAACTTGCCTCTATACTGGACGGATGACGGCACACGGCGGCGAGCACAGCGGACGGACGGCGACGACTCCTCCTCGGCTCCTCCTCTCTCTCGGCCACTCTCGGCCACTCTCCCTCTCTCTCTCTCTCTCTCTCTCTCTCACTCTCTTGGCCGAATGAAGTAACCGGCCACCCCTCTCTCTCTCTTCCCTTTTATTTCCCTAAACCTCATCATTAGTAATCATTGTTTGCCTCCTAATTAGCCAATGCATGCCATCTCCTCTTGCCACTTGTCTCAATGCATGCATAATGGGCTTGGGCTTTTGGGCTTGGGCTTGGCCTCCTTTGTGGCCGACGGCCACACCTCCTTGGGCCTCCATGGGCCGGTCGACAGCCCCTCCATGG
The DNA here is from genome assembly GCF_016545825.1 of Eucalyptus grandis. Taxonomy (NCBI): domain Eukaryota; kingdom Viridiplantae; phylum Streptophyta; class Magnoliopsida; order Myrtales; family Myrtaceae; genus Eucalyptus; species Eucalyptus grandis. Next base: position 104,888 of record NW_024096446.1, read on the forward strand.
GCTCCTATTGGGCCAGCTAGCTTGGCCCACTAAAGCTTAGGCCAATGGGCCTAAGGCTCAACCGAATAAAAATTAACTTTCCCCCTTTTTTTTTCTTCTATAAATTTTAAATTTTAATTTTTAACATGGCCAAAGTCTTGTGACATTTTATTTAATTCATAAGGTGCATGGCCAAGCTTAGATTATCATCATTAATCTACAATTTTTAAATTCTCATAAACATATGCACAAATCACCCAATCTTAAAAAGACTAATGGCTAAAGCATTAAACCATAGGCAATTTCATTACCCAATTAGAGACTTTAACACACCTTATAATTTGACTTTGAATTTTAGGATGCCACAATTCTCCCCTCCTTAGAGAATTTCGTCCTTGAAATTAGACTTCTTGAAACAAATAGGGGTACTTTTCCTTCATCTGATCCTCACTTTCCCATGTGGCATATGCATTGTTTGATACGGGTGTAACGCATTCGTTTGTGTCTGAAAGATATAGACGTTTGAATAAGCTAGAAGTTATGCCTCTTGAGACGCCTCTTTGTGTTTCCATGCCTTTAAAGGATATGGTATTGTCTACGCTGGTGTGTAGAAATTGTAAGATATCAATGGGAGGAAAGGATATGGAAATAGACTTGGTTGTAATGGCTATGTATGATTTTGACGTTATTATAGGAATGGATTGGCTTCGTAAGTATCGGGCTAGAATGGATTGTTATAGAAGAGTGGTTCAATTCGTTTTACCTGATTAGTCTAGTTGTGAATTTTTAGGAGGTCAGTCCCATCTTCTTGTAGCACTTATTTCGGCGGTAGAAGCCTGTAAGTTACTTGACAAAGGATGTCAAGGGTACCTAGCCATAGTTAGAGATTATGCAAGGGAGGAGCCTAAACTTGAGGAAGTTCGTGTAGTTAACGAATTTCAAGATGTATTCCGAGGAATTGCCCGGATTGCCGCCTTGAGCAAGAGATTGAATTTGAAATTGAATTAATGCTCGGAACAGGACCAATATCAAAAGCCCCATATAGGATGGCCTTAGTCGAATTGAAGGAGTTGAAAGTGCAACTGCAGGAGTTGCTTGACAAATAATTCATTAGACCAAGTGCTTCACATTGGGGTACACCGGTCTTGTTTGTGAAAAAGAAAGATGGATCGATGCGCTTGTGTATTGACTATAGGCAGCTAAATCAAGTGACCATTAAGAATAAGTATCCTTTGCCTAGAATTGATGACTTGTTTGACCAACTCTAGGGAAGTTCAGTCTTCTCTAAGATTGACTTGAGGTCGGGATACCATCAGTTAAGAATTAAGAAGGAGGACATTCCTAAGACTGCGTTCAGGACTCGTTATGGACACTACGAGTTCCTTGTTATGCCATTTGGATTGACTAACGCGCCGGTTGCATTTATGGATTTGATGAATAGAATATTTCAGCCTTATTTAGACCAGTTTGTGATTGTTTTTATTGATGATATTCTGGTGTATTCAAAAGGGCCTAAAGAGCATGAGCAACATTTGAGGATAGTTTTACAGACACTGAGAGAGCATAAGTTGTATGCTAAGTTTAGTAAGTGTGAGTTCTAGTTGGACCAAATAATATTTCTAGGGCATGTGGTGTCGGGAAAAGGAATTGCAAAAGAGACCCGGCAAAAGTTGAAATGGTAGTAAATTGGCGAGACCAACGACACCCCCGAAATACGAAGTTTCTTAGACCGGCTAGCTATTATAGGAGGTTCATTGAAGGATTTTCACGACTGGCAGGACCTTTAACTAAGTTAACCCGAAAGAATGTGAAATTTGAATGGAATGGGGAATGTGAAAGGAGTTTCCAGGAGCTCAAAACAAAATTGACTTCAGCTCCAATTCTGACTATACCTACTAGACCTGATGGTTTCACAGTGTATAGTGATGCATCTCACAAAGGACTAGGATGTGTGTTGATGCAGCGTGGCAAAGTTGTAGCCTATGCATCCAGAAAATTGAAACCCCATAAGCTGAATTACCTGACGCATGATTTAGACCTAGCAGCTATAGTGTTTGCCTTGAAGATATGGAGACACTATTTGTATGGGGAGAAGTTTGAGATTTATACGGATCATAAAAGTTTGAAGTATCTGTTCTCACAAAAGGAGTTGAACATGAGACAAAGGAGGTGGATGGAGTTGTTGAAAGATTATGACTGTGAGATAAGATATCATCCAGGGAAAGCGAATAGAGTAGCGGATGCTCTTAGTCGTAAGTCGGCTATGGAAATGGCTAGTTTGAGGATGGCAGAATGGGAATTATTAGAATCTGTAGCAAACTTAGAATTTAAATTGGAAATGGATTGTCTTACTGGCATGCTTAGTGCATTAAGGATTGAGCCGGAGATTATCCAGAAAATTAAAATCCTATAAGAATCTGACCTAGAGATTTTGAAAGTGAAAGATGCTGTATCTTTAGGAAAAAGATCGGAATTTCAAGTCTCTGATGATGGAATAGTAAGATGTCAAGGACGACTTTGTGTTCTCGACAATGAGGAATTAAAGAAGGAAATTCTGTCAGAGGCACATAAGAGTAATTATAGTATCCACCCAGGTAGTACAAAGATGTACAGGAATTTGCGTTAGCAATTTTGGTGGAATGGTATGAAGGCAGATACGGCTAAGCACGTTTCTCAATGTTTGACGTGCTAGCAAGTAAAAGCGGAACATCGTAAACCCGCAGGACTTTTGAGACCATTAGACATTCCAGAATGGAAATGGGAACATATAACGATGGACTTTGTGCAAGGATTGCCAAGGACGTCAAGTAGTCATGACTCAATTTGGGTTATAGTGGATCATTTGACTAAATCGGCTCATTTCTTAGCGATTCGCACGGACTACCCAATGGATAAGTATGCGGACATGTATGTAAGTCAAGTGGTACGCTTACATGGTGTTCTAGTGACCATTACTTCAGATCGGGATTCGAGGTTTACTTCGAACTTTTAGCGAAGTCTTCAAATTGCATTAGGGACTAAGCTTCAGTTTAGTACTGCTTTTCATCTCCACCTCAGATGGAAATGAGGATAGAAAGATGCACATCATAGGATACTAACCAAGAATGGTTGACTAACTATGAACAACGGGTGATGAGTATTCACTCGTAGATCCTTAGTAGTTAATTTTGAGTTGTCTTTAGGTACCAGTAACATGTATATGTTACTTATGTAGTAGTAGTAGTTGCTTTGAATGGAGACAGTGAGTCTCAGATTATTCCTGAGGCAATGCTTGGAAATTACAGGAAAGTCATGGTACGAGCTGGAAGTGCTCATCCATCGAGGACTGAAGCCTCTGCTGCAAGGGCTGAACCCCGAATGGAAGACATCCTGCAGGCATTGGCCAATATTGGAAATCTGATGGATAGACAAGCGCAAAGAACAACCCGAGTGGAACGTCGCCCTCGGGACCGGTGGAACAATTTCTAAAGTTGAAACCACTTAAGTTTAGTGGAATGGGAAGTCTTGAGGAGGCGGAACATTGGATTGATGGAATGGAACGATTTTCCGGTTGTTGGGACCTGTAGTGATTTGAGAAAATAGTTTTGGCAGAGTACCAGCTGGAGGAAAATGCAAAGTTTTGGTGGAGAGCTTCGAAGGATACAATCTTTCCACCAGGTACTGATGTGAACTGGGAAGAGTTTGTTAGAGCTTTTAATAGGAAGCATTTCTCTGATTGTGCCAAGGATAGGAAGATCACTGAATTTGTTCAGTTAGAACAAAGGGAGCTGATGGTAGACCAGTATGAGGCAAAATTTTCTAAATTGTCTAGGTATGCTCCTAGGTTGGTTAAGGATCGAGAGGAAAATGCTAAGAGATTCCTAAAAGGATTAAGGATTGATATTAGAAAACAACTAGTGCCTCTGAATATAAGGGATTATAATGAGATTTATGAGAGGGCAGTGTTTCTGGGATAATTTTATCAGAGTGGCGTAGCGGAAGCATGGTTAAGCTTGTAGAACTCTTGTTTGTGAAAAAGAAGGACAAGTTGATGCGTTTGTACATTAATTATAGGCACCTGAATCAGGTGACCATTAAGAATAAGTATCCTTTGCCTAGAATTGATGGCCTGTTTGACCAACTCCAGGGAAGTTCGGTCTTCTCTAAGATTGACTTGAGGTCGGGATACCATCAGTTAAGAATTAAGAAGGAGGACATTCCTAAGACCGCATTTAGGACTTGCTGTGGACACTATGAGTTCCTAGTTATACTATTTGGATTGACGAATGCCTTAGCTGCATTCATGGATTTAATGAGTAGGATACTTAAAGCCCTATTTGGATCAAATTGTGATTGTCTTCACTTGATGATATCCTGATATATTCTAAAGGACCTAAAGAGCATGCGTAGCATCTAAGCGTAGTGCTGCAAGCAAGGCTTAAGAAGTGAATTATGAAGAGTGAGTTATGAATTTGAGGATTAAGTTATGATCATTTGAGCTAAGTAGTGACTTCCTATTAGAGGATCTCATTGGAAGTCTTGATGCATTACATGGAGGCATTTAGTATGTATAGATTGATCTTGGAAGTCATGAGTTTGAGTGGTCATATGAGACATGAAATTATTTGTGGTTTATATATTGGAATAATAGGTTTAATTGACAATGATCAACTTTTAATTTTAGGTGATGATCTCAGTTTGAAAGGATTTGGTGGAATTAGTGAATATGATCATTTGTGATTATAGTCTTTCCAAGGTGAAATGGTGAAAGTTCATGTTGTGGGTTTGATGAATGATTAGTCTAAGTGATGATCATTTAGGATGAGATATGAGATATATTCGATGGAAACTAGACAAGTTTTATTTTGGTGGACTATCGATATTTGAACCGAATGAATGATGCTATATTTTAGGCTTGAATCTATGTTACGGTGAATGCATAGTGAATGTCTTTGTTGGACTGAACCAAATGAGTTGTTAGTGGTGTTGATTTTGATGGTTCTAGGCTTGAATTGGTGGTGACAAAGGTATAGGAATAATTTGGCTAAATGGTGCGTTCGATTGAGTCGAGAAGGTGGAATTCTTTAAATTTGAATCTCATTGGTAGTTGCACTTAGGATAGAGCTTGAAATAGATGTTTTCACAAAAGGAATCGAATATGAGACAGAGGAGGTGGATGGAATTATTAAAAGGTTTTTACTGTTACGGTACCACTCAGGAAAGGTGAATAAGGTGGCAGACGCCCTTAGTCGAAAGTCAACTACGAACATGGCTAATCTAAGGATAACATAGTGGAATCTATTAAAGTCAATAGCAGATTCAAACTTTAAGTTGGAAGTAGACCACCTCAATGGTATGCTTACTGCATTAAGGATTGAACCCGAAAATATTCAGAAAGTTAAGATTCTGCAAGAATCTGATTAGGAAATTGTGAAGATACGAAATGCTGTGTCTTTAGGAAAAAGACCGGAATTTCAAGTCTCTGATGATGGAATAGTAAGATGTCAAGGACGACTCTATGTTCCCGACAATGAAGAAGTAAAAAGGGAAATCCTGTCGGAAGCACATAGGTGTAATTATAGTATTCATCTCGGGTAGTACAAAGATGTACTTAAATTACACCAACAGTTTTTGGTGGAATGGCATGAAGGCGGATGTAGCTAAACACGTTTCCTAATGTTTAACATGCCAGCAAGTGAAAGTCTACTAACCTATATAATGCATTGCCGTTGTTGTCTGATGTAGTGCAGTTAGATTAGGAATACTTGAGTTTGGATGTTTTCAAAGCTCTAAGGATTTTACATGCAAACTACTTTGAAAATCTTAAGGTCGGGACTGAGTTTGATGGCTCGCCGATGCGTTGATTTCAGTATTTCAAGAAAGGCTTAGGATTTTGGTATCTCAAAGTTTTTAGTTTCAAAAATCTTTACGATGGGACCAACATTATCGACTCGCTGAACTATGATTTTCAATACTTCAAGAAATGCTTATGGTTTTTTTGGGAGAAAATTATCGCCTATACATTCCAAGTTTTGAACTTCAATCGAAAAGCATATTTTGATTGTGAACTGTTTTAGAAAATCTCTCGAATTCTGTCAAAATTTATGAGTACTGTGACACCGTGCCCAAATGTTTTAAGAAATGTTTCCTATTTCAAAGAATTCTGAACTTTTTATAGAAAACATTCCAACCCATTGGAGTTGGGATTGTGATTGGAATTTTGCCAACGTACCGATTTAAATTTACTAAGGGTTTTGATAAAGTATTTTATTTCGCGCCGTGATGCAAGTGCGACTCCAGGCTTTACATGTGGATTTCGAAAAACATTTGAAATTTAAACGTGAACATGGATTTTATGGAATTGGTATCATGCTTTGATTTTGTGAATTGGTTTCAACAATATGAGATTCACCTATTCTCAAATACTATCATTGTTATACCGCTGAGTCTTTGAAATCCCTGTTTTGCATTATTTGATATCATGAAGCGGAATTTTCAAGAATTCAAAGGATTTTCCACATTGGTGATTTGAAAATATTTTGACATGGAAATGACATATGATTTCAAAGCTTGCTATTGTTGTTGAATGCCTTTGAAAACCTTAGTTTGTATTGTTTGATTTCATGAAGGAAGATTTTCAAGCGTTCAAAAGAAATTTCAGATGTGGTTGTTTTTTTAAAACTGTTTATGGTGTTGAGATGAATTAAGATATGTTAAGAGCTTGCATCCTTAACTTTAGAGGAAGTATCAGCCCGATCTAGGACACATACTCGATCATGAAGCCATCAAAATGGATGAGAAAGTAAGGTACATTAAGGAGCCTGTGCAAGTATTGGATTGAAAGGAACAAATTCTCAGGACCAAGAGAATTCCATTGGTTAAGATATTATGGCGATATCATGATGTGGAGGAAGCCACATGGGAGAGTAAAAGTGAGATGAGGGAAAGGTACCCTCACTTGTTTAAGGAGACATAGGAAATGTCTAATTTCGAGGACGAAATTCTCTAAGGAGGGGAGAATTGTGGCATCCCAAAAATTCATGACGACCTCTAGTTACATTAAAGTCTATGAATAGGAGATGGAAGTACCATTAAGTTATTTTATGGCCATTTAATCCATAATTTGCAATAAGATATATGGCCAAGCTTTTAAGGGATAATTATGTGATAGGAAAGAAAATCCTATCATTGGCCATGTGTTTTATAAATTGGAATTTATAGATTTATGATTTCAAGTTTTATGGTCATATGAAATTGTAATTTAGTATTTATATAAGTTGGGATTTAAGGTAAATTATTAAAAGTAAAAATGGACTTATTTAAGAAAATTTTGGGCCATTTAATCTTGGACTTTAGGCCCAAGTGTGTTGGCCTAAAGTGGGCCAAGAGGCCCGGCCCATAGAGCCATGAAGTGGTCGACCAAGCTGGCCCAAGATTGGCCCAAGAAGAAGGCCCATCAACCTTGCATGTAATCGGACAAGTGGCATGAAGGAGGTGAAGCATGGTGGACACTTGTCTTCCTCCACAATTACACTTGTCCCCCATGCAAGAGAAGAATGCATGCAAATATATAAGCCACCAAAAAGAAAGAAGAGAGAGAGAGTGGCTGGTTTCGAGAGAGAGTGAGAGAGGGAGAGAGTTGCCGAGAGAGTGAGATGCGAGAGAGAGGGAGGCCGAGGAGGAGGAGCTCGCCGTCGCCGCCCGCACGCCGTCCGTCTGTTGCCGGTGTGCCGTTCGTGTGTCGCTGTCCACTTGGTCTTTGAGGCAAGTTGGGATCGATTTCCACTCTTGCATGTGTGTCTTGCATGTGTGACTTGTTGGTGGTAGATTTCGGATGTTAGGGTAGGCAAAATCGGAGCTTGAATGTGACTTGTTCTTGAGTTGCATGCTGTTTTCGTGAGATCCGCCTGACTCAGAATCTTGTGAGGGCTTGCGTGCATGTTTTGAGTTCGATTTTGACTTTTATATCTTCATTAAAGTGGTAGCTAAC
>NW_024096447.1:0-118907 GCF_016545825.1 Eucalyptus grandis
CCAATCAAACCTCCAGCTCCAGGAAAAGAAGGAAGAACCGGTCCAAAACGGACCGGCCTTGACTCACGTTGTGGCACCCCTCGACGGCCCCCAATTCGTTAGGGTCACCATAGGTACTTGTCACTCATCCTATTACATATCAGTAAGGTAGCTTTTTAATTAAAGTGAAACCATAGTTCATAGGGGTTGATCAATGGATTACTTTTCCATTTTTTTTTGTAAAGGTCCCAGCGCAGTTCATCAGCGGAAGCATAAACGGATCCCACCACTCCTCACTTCAATAACAATAGTGCAATGCACACCACCTACGCTCTAAATGAAAAGACAAAGCTGAGTCACTTTTATTTATATTTTCACAGTGGATATTTCGGGTCGGTACAGCAAAAGGCCATGATTTTTTAACTATACTTGGCTATAACTCAAAAGAGAACTCGACCCTACATCAAACATGTACAACCCTCCATCAACAAGCGTCGGCTATCCCCAAAAAGTGTCAGCTCTCACCAGTTATACGTGCCATCACACCCAACTCGGTGCATCGGGCGGCGGGGGTGGCAGCATCCCTAGCATCACTCCACCACGCCGGACATGAACAGACAAAAACTCCTGGATAACCGGGCCATTAGCAAGACCCACATCATACATCACTAAGACACGGACTCGGTCATACACCAGACTAGGTACACTAGTACAGGAATGCTCTGTGCACTCCACCTCGACATCATATGGCAATCCATAATAGGTACCGCGTGCACCAGGTAGCAAAGGCATCTTTCTAATCTGAAATGTTAATCCCCAAAAGGGATGAATACAACCACTCAGCAGTAAAGATCCACCAAACTACACAATGCATTAAACAGAACAATCAAGGTATCAAGAATAAAACACATATCATTCATGCATTCAAGCATATCTCACCTTACAGCCATGCATATATCACCATACGACGTGCATATCATCGAACAACCATGCATATCCTCATGCAACGTGCATATACTACCATGCACTTATACATGTATCATCAAGTAGCCATGCATATATCACCATGCAACGTGCATATACCACCATGCACTTCATGCTTGCATTCCCATGAGGTTCATCCCATGCCATATGTACACATCCATGCGCATGATACAGTCTCAATTTTTATCTTTCCAGGGACAAGTGTTTGCGCCCCACAATTTATCGCTCGCATCCAACCTGGTATCGCGAGGAGCCTCCGACACACCTCCGAGCATCCGGCACACACACTTCGGTTATCTCGTACCCCAACTAGCATCATGAGGAATCCCCCCGGCACACACCTCCAGGGCTTCCGGCACACACCTCCGGGCATCCCAACACTCCCGGGGCATCTGGCACACACACTCCAGGCATTCGGCACACACACTCCGGGCATCCCAACACTCCCGGGGTATCATCGGCTCAGACCTCCGACGGTCTCGTTATTATCTCAATTTATATTCACACATGTATTTCAAATTCAACATGGCATTTGATGCATCAATATCAAGAGTCTCAACCAGATTTTGATGTCATATAACATGCCATATGTCACCACATATGCAGCATAATCAACCACTCAAAACATCATATCACATGTAGCAATTTCATTTATTTTTGAAAATATAACAAAATTTCGGATAAAAACAGATTGCGCTCCTTTGGTCATAATTCCCGAAAAATTAGTAAACAGCCTTATTAAATTCTAAATATTTGACATGTTATATACAAGATCTAGAGAAAAGTATTCCCTGAATAACACCATATCAAAAGAACATCACACAAATCAGTACAATCCACGCATCACAGTCCTTAAAATTTCGAAATATTGACATACACAGTTTCATTCAGAAATTCGGTAAAACTCATAAATCAACTCCAAAAATTCTGAAATTTTTATATGTTATAGAAAAGGTCCAGAAGTAAATATTTCATGTAGAACTCGAAATCATAGTTGTGATAAATTAAAAACTATAATCACCGTAGCCGTCTCTAACCCTCGGCAAAAATTCCCAGATCTGACCATTTCAAATAAAATCATTTCACCAACCTAAACTCATCAATTTCCTCGAAAATTTTAGTATGTTACTCCTTAACATGTCATCTTCAACTTTCATTCAGAACAAAAGATCAAATTTCAACCGGAGAATTTTATAAAATTCACAGAATCATACTAGGTCAGCATTTCGATTCCAGATCTGACTTCTCCAAAGAAAAAAAATAGTTTCACCAGTCTATACTTGTTCATTGCTTCTGAAATTTTGATATGTTACTCTCCAAGAAGTTATCTACAACTGTCATCAAGGAGCCGAAATAAGATTCCAACTAAAAATGTGTAATGCAGCTCACAATCTCATCAAAGGTTGGACTGCCTGCCTAGAAAACAGAATGCAAGGCTATCATATTTCTCCCTAGAGCTTGAATTTCTTCACTTCTACCACAACCAAAGTTTATCATCCCTCACAACACATATCACAGCAGCAAAGGGTAGGTTTGTGGACTCCACTTGCCTCTAATCCGAGCACAAAACAGCGACAAAAGGCGGGCAAGGCGGCGAACGAACGGCGGCGACTAGGCGGCGAACTCCTCCTCCTTCCTCCTCTTCTTCTCTCGCACGCTCGCTCTCCCTCTCTCGGATGGTAACTCTCTCTCTCTTTTCCCCTTTCTCTTCGTGCGACACCCCTCTCTTTCTCTCCCTTTGCTCGCTTAATCCGCCCCCCTCTTCCTCTCTAATTTTCTTCCTTTCAATGATTAACAATCATTGATCTTGTATGCCGGCGCCACTTGGCTCTAACGGAGAAAAACTTGGCAATTTTCATGCAAGAGGGGCTTCATCCGGCTGGGCTTGGGCCAGCCTTGGTCGACGGCAGCTCCTCCTCCGTTGGGCTTCGCGGGCCAGGCCTAAATGGCTGAATGGTGGGGTCTTGTGGGCTGGTCTTGGCCTAAGAGTTTTGGCCCACTCTTCTCTAATTGCTCCCATTTAATTACCACCTAATTACCCATCATATAATTGACCTAATTACACTTATTCACTTGGCCATAAAAATTACAACATTAATTAATAAATTCCGGCCTATAAACCACATAGCCAAGAATAGAATTTTCTTTCCTATCAAATAATTATCCATTAAAAGCTTGGCCATAAATCTTATTGCAAATTATGGATTAAATGGCTACAATACAACTTGATGGTACGCCATCACCTATTCATAGGCCTTAAGGTATCTGGAGGTCGCCATGAATTTTGGGATGCCACAATTCTGCCCTCCTTAGAGAATTTCGTCCTCGAAATTAGACATCACTTTTGCCTCTTTAAATAAGTAGGGGTACTTTTCCTTCATTGATTCCTCACTTATCCATGTGGCTTCCTCCACATCATGATATTGCCATAATATCTTTACCAATTGGATTTTCTTGGTCCTAAGAATTTGCTCCTTTTGATCCAGCACTTGCACAGGCTCTTCGATGTACCTCACTTTCTCATCCACTTTGATGGCTTCATGATCGAGTATGTGACTAGGATCTGGCTGGTACTTTCTCAGCATCGACACATGAAACACATCACGTAAATTTCCCAATTAGGAGGCAGCACCAAACAATAAGCTACATTTCCTATTCTTTCAAGTATCTCAAAAGGTCCAACAAATCTAGGGCTTAACTTACCCTTCATTCCAAATCGAGATATTCCTTTCATAGGGGATACTTTAAGAAATACGTGATCTCCCACATTAAACTCTAAAGGCCTTCTATGCCTGTTCGCATAGTCACTTTGTCGGTTCTGGGCTGTCTTAAGTCTTTTCCTAATTATCTCGACCGCTTCTGTAGTAACTTGCACTAACTTGGGTCCTGTCAGTTTTCTTTCACTTACTTCATTCCAATAGATGGGTTCTGCATCTTCTTCCATATAATGCTTCATATGGAGCCATGCCTATACTTTTCTGAAAACTATTGTTATAGGCGAACTCTATCAGGTGCAAATTTTCATCCCAATTTCCTCTAAAGTCAATAACACAGGCTCTCAGCATATCTTCTAGAGTTTGGATTACTCTTTCTGTTTGTCCATCTGTTTGAGGATGAAAAGTAGTACTAAATTGAAGCTTTGTCCCTAAGGCATTTTGGAGACTTTGCCAAAAATTTGAAGTAAACCTAGAGTCTCAATCAGAGGTGATCATTACAGGAATACCATGTAAGCGTATTACCTAGCTTACATACATCTCAACAAGTTTATTCATTGAATAGTTCATGCGGACAGCTAGGAAATGAGCAGACTTAGTCAAGCGATCCACTATCACCCAAATCGAATCATGACCATTTGATGTTCTTGGTAGTTATTGCACAAAGTCCATCGTTACATGCTCCCATTTCCATTCTGGTATGTCTAATGGTCTCAATAGTCCTGCAGGTTTGCGATGTTCCGCCTTCACTTGTTGGCACATTAAACATTCAGAAACGTGTTTAGCCGTATCTACTTTCATGCCATTCCACCAAAATTGCTGACGCCAATTCCTGTACATCTTTGTACTACTCGGATGAATACTATAATTACTCCTATGTGCCTCCGACAAAATTTCCCTCTTCACTTCTTCATTATCGAGAACACAAAGTTGTCCTTGGCATCTTACCACACCATCTTCAAAGACTTGAAATTCTGGTCTTTTTCCTAAAGACACAGCGTCTCATATCTTCAAAATCTCTGGATCGGATTTTTGTAAAATCTTAACTTTCCGAATGATTTCAGGCTCAATCCTTAATGCAGTAAGCATATCAGTAAGGTGGTCCATTTCCAACTTGAAGTCTGAATCCACAATAGACTTTAACAGATTCCACTATGTTATTCTTAGACTAGCCATGTCCATAGCCGACTTTCGACTAAGGGCATCTGCCACCTTATTTGCTTTTCTTGGATGGTATCGTATCTCACAGTCATAATCTTTCAATAACACTATCCACCTCCTTTGTCTCATGTTCAACTCTTTTTGTGAAAACAAATACTTCAGGCTCTTATGATCTGTATATTTTTCAAACTTCTCTCCATACAGATAGTGTCTCCATATCTTCAAAGCAAACACTATAGCTGCCAATTCTAAATCATGTGTTGAGTAATTCAGTTCATGGGGTTTCAATTGCCTGGATGCATAGGCTATGACCTTGCCATGTTGCATCAAAACACATCCCATTCCTTTGTGAGATGCATCACTATATACTGCAAAACCATCAGACCCAGATGGTATAGTCAGGATTGGAGCCGTGGTCAATTTTCTTTGAAGTTCCTGAAAGCTCCTTTCATATTCTCCACTCCATTCAAACTTTACATTCTTCCGCGTTAATTTTGTGAAGGGGCCTGCCAGTCGTGAAAACCCTTCAATAAATCTTCTATAATAACTAGCTAATCCTAAGAAACTCCATATGTCAGTGGGTGTTGTCAGTCTCAGCCAATTTATTACCATCTCAACTTTCGCCGGGTCCACTGCAATTCCTCCTCCTAACACCACGTGTCCCAAAAATATTATCCGATCCAGCCAAAATTTGCACTTGCTGAATTTGGCATACAACTCATGATCTCTCAGAGTTTGCAAAACTATGCTCAAGTGTTGTTCGTGCTCCTCAAATCCTCTAGAATATACCAGGATATCATCAATGAAGATAATCACAAACTGATCCAAATAAGGCTTAAATACCCTATTCATCAGATCTATGAATGTGGCTAGTGCATTCGTCAATCCAAAAGGCATAACTAAGAACTCATAATGTCCATAACGAGTCCTAAATGCAGTCTTAGGAATGTCTTCTTTCTTTATCCTTAACTGATGGTATCCCGATCTCAAGTCAATCTTAGAAAAGACCGAACTTCCCTGTAGTTGGTCGAATAGATCATCAATTCTAGGTAAAGGATACTTATTCTTTATAGTCACTTGATTTAGCTGTCTGTAATCAATACATAGACGCATCGACCCGTCTTTCTTTTTCACAAATAGAACTAGTGCACCACAAGGTGAAGCACTTGGCCTAATAAACCCTTTATCAAGCAACTCTTGTAGTTGCACCTTCAATTCCTTCAGTTCCATTAAGGCCATCCTATACGGGGCTTTCGATATCGATCCTGTTCCAGGCATTATTTCAATTTCAAACTCAATCTCCCACTCTGGTGGTAATCCAGACAACTCCTCAGGAAACACATCCTGAAATTCCCTGACTACTTGAATCTCATCGATTTCAGCCTCTTTCTTAGTAAGGTCTCTGACCACTGCTAGGTATCATTGACATCCTTCGTCAAGTAGTTCACAAGCTTCTACCATCGAGATAATGGCTATAGAAGGGTTCATCTGACCTCCGAAAAATTTGAAACTAAACTGATCAAGCAACATGAACTGGATCACTTTCCTATAGCAATCCACCTTAGCCCTATGCTTATGGAGCCAGTCCATTCCTATGATAACATCACAGTCATACATAGCCATTACGACTAGGTCTTTTTCCATATCTCTTCCTCCTATTGATATCTTACATTTTGCACACATCATCGTAGATAATACCATATTCTTTAAAGGCGTGGAAACACAAAGAGGCGTCTCAAGAGGCGTAACTTCTATTTTCCTCAATTGCCTATATCTTTCAGATATAAATGAATGCGTAGCACCCGTGTCAAACAATGCATATGCCTTCATCCCATTTATGAAAATCGTACCTGATATAACATTTATGGAAGCTTCCGCTTCCTCTTGGGTGACCACATACACCCTTCCTTGTGCTAGTGGCCTATGAGGATTCCTTGGTAAGTTTGGTCTAACAGCACTCTGCTGTGTCTGTCGCACCGAGCCAACACTCATTTGCGACCTTCCTTATGGACAGTCTCTCTTAAGGTGACCTACTTGTCCACAATCATAACATCTCAGCTGTCCATTGCAAGGTCCTGGGCCATGCCGCCCAGCACACCTTCGACAAACATCAGGCCGATAGGGTGCTTTCCCTATATTCAGGCCATTCCTAGCTCTTCCAAAATTTCCAAAATTGCTCTTTTTCTTCACATCCCACGTCTGACCTTGACCAGGATAGGGTCTCTTACCCCTTCTGATATCATTAAAGCTCAACTGTTTCTTAAACTCCGATCGCTCTCTCACCAGCTCTTGCTCCACTAACTATGCCCTTTCATAAACTTCATGATAATCCCTTATATTCAAAGGCACCAGTTGTTTCCTAATATCAGTCCTCAACCCTTTCAAAAATCTCTTAGATTTTTCCTCACGATCCTCAATCAATCTAGGAGCATACCTAAACAATTCAGAAAATTTTGCCTCATACTGATCCACTGTCAGTTCCCCTTGTTCCAACTGAACAAATTCAATGATCTTCTTATCCTTAGCACAGTCAGAGAAATGCTTCCTATTGAAAGCTCTAACAAACTCATCCCAGTTCACATCAGTACCTAGTGGAAAGATAGTATCCCTCAAAACTCTCTACCAAAACTATTTTCTCAGCATCACTGCAGTCCAACAACCGGAAAATTTGTTCTATCCCATCAATCCAATGTTCCGCCTCCTCAGGACTTCCCATTCCACTGAACTTAGGTGGCTTCAGCTTTAGAAATTGCTCCACCAGTCCTTGAGGGCGATGTTCCACTCCGGGTTGTTGCTGCGCTTGCCTTTCCATCAGATTTCCAATATTAGCCAATGCCTGCAGGATATCTTGCATTCAGGGTTTAGCCCTTGCAGCAGAGGCTTCAGCCCTTGATGGATGAGTACTTCCAGCTCGCACCATGACTTTCCTGCAGTTTCCAAGCGTTTGCCTCAGGAATTATCTAAGACTCACTATCTCCATTTAAAAGCAACTATAACTACATAAGTAACATAAACATGTTACTGGCACCTAAAAGCCACTCATACTAACTACTAGGGATCTACGAGTGAGTACCCTTCACCCATTATTCAAAGTTACTCAACTATTCCAGTTAATATCCTATGGTGTGCATTGTCATCATATTCCTCAATTTCCAAATGAGGCTCCTTATCACTCCACCTATAACCGTTGTTCTAATACTAACCGCTGTGGCACCCCTCGATGGTCCCCAATTCGTTAGGATCACCACAGGTACACGTCACTCATCCTATTACATGCCAGTAAGGTAACTTTTTAATTAAAGTGAAACCATAGTTCATAGGGGTTGATCAATAGGTTACTTTTCCTTCTTCTTCTTTTTGTAAAGGTCCCAGCGCAGTTCATCAGCAGAAGCATAAACGTATCTCACCACTCCTCACTTCAATAACAATAATGCAATGCACACCACCTATGCTCCAAATGAAAAGACAAAGCCGAGTCACTTTTATTTATATTTTCACGATGGATATTTCGGGTCGGTACAACAAAAGGCCATGATTTTTTTAACTATATTTGGCTATAACTCAAAAGAGAACTCGACCCTAATCAAACATGTACACCCCTCCATCAACAAGCGTCGGCTATCCCCAAAAAGTGTTAGCTCCCACCAGCTATACGTGCCATCACACCCAACTCGGTGCATCGGGCGGCGGCGGCGGCAGCATCCCTAGCATCACTCCACCACGCCGGACATGAACAGACAAAAACTCCTGGATAACCGGGCCATCAACAAGACCCACATCGTACATCACTAAGACACGGACTCGGACATACACCAGACCAGGTACACTAGTACAGGAATGCTCTATGCACTCCACCTCGACATCATATGGCAATCCATAATAGGTACTGTGTGCAGGTGGTAGCAAAGGCATCTTTCTAATATGAAATGTTAATCCCCAAAAGGGGTGAGTACAACCACTCAGCAGTAAAGATCCACCAAACTACACAATGCATCAAACAGAACAATCAAGGTATCAAGAATAAAACACATATCATTCATGCATTCAAGCATACCTCACCTTACAGCCATGCATATATCACCATACGACGTGCATATATCACCATGCACTTGCACTTATATCATCGAACAGCCATGCATATCATCATGCAATGTGCATATACCACCATGCACTTCATGCTTGCATTCTCATGAGGTTCATCCCATGCCATATGTACACATCCATACGCATGATACAGTCTCAATTTTTATCTTTCCAGGGACCAGTGTTTGTGTCCCACAATTTATCGCTCACATCCAACCTAGTATCGCGAGGAGCCTCCAGCACACACCTCCGGGCATCTCGTACCCCAACTAGCATCACGAGGAATTCCCCCGGCATACACCTCTAGGGCTTCCGGCACACACTTCCGGGCATCCCAACACTCCTGGGGCATCCGGCACACACACTCCGGGCATCCCAACACTCCCGGGGCATCGTCGGCTCACACCTCCGATGGTGTCGTTATTATCTCAATTTATATTCACACATGTATTTCAATTTCAACATCGCATTTGATGCATCAATATCAAGAGTCTCAACCAGATTTTGATGTCATATAACATGCCATATGTCACCACATATGCAGCTTAATCAACCACTCAAAACATCATATCACATGGAACAATTTCATTTATTTTTGAAAATATAACAAAATTTCGGATAAAAACAGATTGCGCTCGTTTGGTCATAATTCCTGAAAAATTAGTAAACAGCCTTATTAAATTCTAAAAATTTGACATGTTATATACAAGATTTAGAGGAAATTATTCCGTGAAGAACACCATATCGAAAGAATATCACACAAATCAGTACAATCCACGCATCACAGTCCTTAAAATTTCGAAATATTTCCATACACAGTTTCATTCAGAAATTCGGTAAAAATCCTAAATCAACTCAAAAAATTCTGAAATTTTTATATGTTATAGAAAAGGTCCAGAAGTAAATATTTTATGTAGAACTCGAAATCATATTTGTGATAAATTAAAAACTATAATCACTGTAGCCGTCTCTAACCCTCGGCAAAAATTCCCAGATCTGACCATTCCAAATAAAATCATTTCACCAACCTAAAATCATCCATTTCCTCTAAAATTTTAGTATGTTACTACTTAACATGTCTTATTCAACTTTCATTCAGAACAAAAGATCAAATTTCAACCGGAGAATTTTATAAAATTCACAGAATCATACTAGGTCAGCATTTCGATTCCAGATCTGACTTCTCCAAAGAAAAAAAATAGTTTCACCAGTCTATACTTGTTCATTTCTTCTGAAATTTTTATATGTTACTATTCACGAAGTTCTCTACAACTTTTATCAAGGAGTCGAAATAAGATTCCAACTAAAAATGTGTAATGCAGCTCACAATTTCATCAAAGGTTGGACTGCCTTCTTGGAAAACAGAATGCAAGGCTATCATATTTCTCCCTAGAGCTTCGAATTTCTTCACTTCTACCACAACCAAAGTTTATCATCCCCCACAACACATATCACAGCAGCAAAGGGTAGGTTTGTGGACTCCACTTGCCTCTAATCCGAGCACAAAACAATGACAAACGGCGGGCAAGGTGGCAAACGAACGGCGACGACTAGGCGGCGAACTCCTCCTCCTTCCTCTTCTTCTCTTGCACGCTCGCTCTCCCTCTCTCGGATGGTAACTCTCTCTCTCTTTTCCCCTTTCTCTTCGTGCGACGCCCCTCTCTTTCTCTCCCTTTCCTCGCTTAATCCGCCCCCCTCTTCCTCTCTAATTTTCTTCCTTTCAATGATTAACAATCATTGATCTTGCATGCCGGTGCCACTTGGCGCTAAGGGAGAAACACTTGGCACTTTTCATGCAAGAGGGGCTTCATCTTGCTGGGCTTGGGCCATCCTTGGTCGACGGCAGCTCCTCCTCCATTAGGCTTCGCGGGCCACGCCTAAATGGCCGAATGGTGGGGTCTTGTGGGCTGGTCTTGGCCTAAGAGTTTTGGCCCACTCTTCTCTAATTGCTCCCATTTAATTACCACCTAATTACCCATCATATAATTTACCTAATTACACTTATTCACTTGGCCATAAAACTTACAACATTAATTAATAAATTCCAGCCTATAAACCACATAGCCAAGAATAGAATTTTCTTTCTTATCAAATAATTATCCATTAAAAGCTTGGCCATAAATCTTATTTCAAATTATGGATTAAATGGCTACAATACAACTTGATGGTACTTCCATCACCTATTCATAGGCCTTAAGGTATCTGGAGGTCGCTATGAATTTTGGGATGCCACACACTGGCAAAGATCGGGCTGCCAATGAAGATCGGGCCATCAATCCGCTCTCCTCTTTCCACAGCAACATCAAAGACTCTTGCCACAACAAATCACCAGCAGCTTGAAGGCTTGGGAGCTCTGGCGACCACCGGTTCGAACCTAGAGCGAGACCGGTCCAAGAAGCGAACCGAATCTAGAGAGAGAAATTGTGATCTGTTTATGTAGCATTTTGGAGGGAGAAATGAGAGAGAGATGCTGAGGAGAGAGAAAAAATTGTGGAAATGAAGCCCCCTTTTAAAAATAGAAGAGACTTCACTTATATACTCCCATATTAAGTGATTTTGGCCGTCAGTTCGACCCTGCGGCCAAAATCTCGATCCCACGGTAAAAAATCCATTTCGAAGGCTCCATTATGATCTCAAGGTATCAGGTAACTGATCTAGTGGGTTTGATTTGCAAAAACCAAGCTAAAATCGGGAATTGCGTCAAAATGTCTAATTAGGGGTTAATTTGCAATTTGATGAAATTTGAGAACCAATTTGTAAAATTTTGGGAAATTGAAGGTGTACAAGTGAAATTAGGAGTGAGAGGGTTCCAGAATCAGTGGTCGTAGGCCAAGAATCGGTTAGAAAGGGCTTGAACTAGCCAATCCCGCCGGCAGCCGATCAGACCGACTAGATCGGTTCGGTCCGGTTCAGCCGGATTTTGACTAGTTCTTGACCGATTTGGTTTGGTTCCTACTATTTTGTCCACTTGTGACCCCTGTGGGTTAAAAATTTATTCAATTTGACCCCTAAAGGACCTAATTGAAAAGGAATTTTATCATTTTTATGAAGAAATTGACAAATTAAGATACAATTAAGCTAATCAAACCTTATGAATGTGATCTAGGGGTCTTTTATTGACCTAATTGAATGATTATCATGGAAAGAAATGAGTCGAAACCATGGATGCTTTGAATTGGGTCTAAAGTGCTAAAATGGTAAAATTTGCAATTCGATCGAAAAATTGCTAATTAACTAAAATTAAACTCAATTAGTGTCACAATTTCCATATATAATGAGCTACCCATAGGTAAAAAATTGACCTTGAATTGAAATTGACCTTGAATTGAAATGCTCGAGCTTAGGTAAAAAATGGATCCAAGCCTAATATTAAAATTGGACCTAGAGTTATGAAATTAAACCATAGTCATGGAATGGGTCAATTTGAATTTTGTCAATGAAAGCTTAATTGCATGACTTCTCTAATGCTTGGGATGATAAAATTCTTCAAATTTATGAGTTCTTGTGATAATTTCGCAAAATTGATCTCAAATTTGGACTTATCTCAAGAAAATGAGTGAGAAACAATTGTCTGTTTGCAAGTTATGAATGATCGATTTTGGTCCCCTAATTAGGGCTCAAAACGGCAATTCGTATTTTGATTCGGTAAATTGCAAAATTGAATGCTCAAACAGATTTTAGACAGTTCCTAAAACAAATGTCAAAGAAGGAGCTACATCTAATTATGAACAGAATAAAAGTAATTTTATTTATGGTCAATTTAGAACCTAAAATTGAAAAATTCATAAATTAAGGTTCTTAATCGAATTTTGTGAAATTTTCGACAAAAAAAAGTCAAATTGGCATTAAAAGAAATAATTTTGTGCCTTTTTTTTATTTTTTTTTTTTTTTGTCAAAGGTTTGACCAAAAGTCAACCATTTAGTTGACTTTTCCTAAAAGGTTGATTTTTGATCAAATCTTTGAATTTTCAAGAAATTGATTTGAAAAAAGTGAAATTTTTTTGGGTAAAAAGTCAATTTTGACTCGGGATTGACTTTTGGTGAAAGGGTTGACCTAAAAAGTCAACCTGAAAGTCAATCATTTGACTTTTCGGGTTTGTCTTGAAAATGAGCTAAGAACTGCTTAAAAACGACAATGCATAAGAAAAAAAGATGAGATTTTTTTTTCGAGAGATAGAGTTCCGTCGCAATCAAAAATCTTAATCTCAATTTTTTTTTGTATGTTTTATTGATATGTTGACTAAAAATTAGGTGTTAACATCGTTGGATCAAAATGTCGAAATTGCTTGATTTGGAGAGGGTATATATACCCATTTCCCTTACCTCTCTCCCCTATCGTGATCCTATCGGATCTCTTTCGGTGGGCTTTTGTCGACAGTCTAACCCTCACTGATGGTCCTCATCCTTGCACCACCATCCAGCCTCTTTGTCTCTCACTCCTAGTTGTGATCGGAGCGAGCTCCAGCTCCAATGAGAACCAGATCCGCTTGCCCAAGCCTCCTCTCGATTGGCGGTCAAACCACCCTTGAACCGGCAGTGGTTCTTTTGTTTGATCGAAGACCGGTGGGTATTTTCGACACCTTTAGCCACTTTCAATCTATCATTAAGTCTCTATTCAATCATTAGGTGGCTGGAGTTTGGCTGATCGCTAATCAAATTTGTTCCAGCGTCCAAATCTTCACTAGTGCATCTAAATCGGTTCATTCTAGAATCGGTCTTGTTTTGGATCTGTGCAGTGGCCAGCAGAGGTCCTACAAAGCGTTGATCTTCTTTTCAACTTGTCCACAAGCTCTAAGTGATCGGCGCTCAGTCGTCCAGTAGCCAGAAGGATTCCCATTAGCCCGATCCTTACCAGCGCATGAAGGCCGGTTCGATCGGACTAGTTTTGGTTTAGCCTCGAATCGGTGGTTCAGCCGCCTCTTGGAGGTGTTCCAAACTATCTAGATCTTGTCCTTGGCGGCTTGTAGTGGTTCAATCATGTTCCGGCAAAAATTTCGTCCGATTGCGAATCGAAATCAACAAAAATCATATCAAAGGTAACTTACTTAGTCTTGAATGCCGTGAAGTGAGACCGGATTAACCGGTTAGGGCTGGGGTTCAATTTTAGGATAATATGCTATGATTAGATGTTGGATTGATGGATCTAGATATTGATTTACTGTGATTGATTGTTCTTGAATGATCTAGGTTGATTGACTTGATTTGGCCTTAAATCTGCATTTTTGTAACTCTGAATTAATCTGTTGTTTTGGCCACAATGAGGTCTGAACAATCTTATTTTAGTTTGAGTCCTTATAGGCTTTGAAAAAACATGTAACAAGTTTCGAACCGATAGGTCGCATGCCCCAATTGAGCGATGTTTGACCCGCGAAAACACCTCCAAAGTTGCATGATTCTGCAGTAGTTTAGGTCTATTCTGAGTTCTGTTTCAATTTTGAAATCTGAATTTCCTCTTTTTGTACAGATCTCTGACTTGATTTATGGAGGAACTTTCTTTCATGAAAGTTGCTCGTCATTGCGTGGTGTATGTCCTGTATTTTTCTTAGAAATTTTAGGCATGATTAGTTGGCCAAAATCACTCAGATTTTAGCTAAGGTCAGCTTGCCCTATTTTGGTCCGAGATGAAATTAGGTAGAATTGAAAGTGAAATTGTCTTTATTTAGTCTTGAGACCTTCATGAAAGATGATTCACAAAGTTTTGATGTCATTTAAAGCATCAATTGCATGTCTATTTTGCCATTTTTGCCATAACTCGCATGATCTCAATTGAGTGTTAGATTCTTAATGAAAAATGTTTGTTGTCACATGTTCTGTATGCGTGATTTTTCATGAGATTTTTGTATGTCTTTAGGGGGTCCAAAATCATGTTAGTTCTGTGATGTTACAGTTAGGGCTAAACATTACTATGTGCACGTCTTGCCATGCATATTTGGGTCTTTTAGAGACCAAATCTTGCAATGATGTCTTCTTAACATTTGAACTGCATATTACAAGGTTTGTATACATTTATGGGTCATTGCATTTGATTGCCATTTCGCATGCTAAATTCATCTCAAAAGTGCATGTTACACTTAAGAACCCTTAAGCATGTCATCGTGGACCTTGAGTCATCTTGTATTGTCATTAGATTATATGACATTTTCGCATATCGACTTAGGGATAGATGTTCACCCAAATCTTTTGTTGTATCAAATCCTTTGTCGTTTGTGAAATTCATGACCGTTTGCGCATTACTTGAATGACTTTGAGGTTTAATAATGCATATTTATCTCCTCTCTTTTTTTTTTTTTATAATTACTAACATGCGCACTTTTAGATATCTCGGTCTTATAGCACCAAATTGACCTAGTTTGGACCGAAGCCCTTCTAGTAATTGCAAAGCACACCTAGAGGTTTCTAATGCCATTGATTTCGTGTTGATCGCTCATTGTTATGGCCACTTTCCATTTTTTCCATACTAGACTAGAATTTGGATATTGGATCAAATTCGGACCCCTGTTTTGACCCTTGTTTGGACAGACCTTTGACATTTTTGTTCCATTTTTTCTATAAAGATTCCGTACTTGATCCCTTAATAAAACTTGTCTGTCATCATGTTGGCTATACTGTGTGAAAATTTAGTGATTTTTAGACCTGTTTTAATAGGACAAATCCTTGTGATAATGACTAAATGTCCAAATGACTTGACAAATTTCTGATGTGTTATTGCTTGTTATTTTATTTTTGTAAAATCATGCTTAACTCATTTAAGAAAAATTTCTTCACAAAAGTTGTCTTTAATCATGTCATGCATGTTAGTAAATTTTTTCATAGCTAGATTTTCAATGGGCATTATCCAATTTTACTGATTTGTCGTGATTGGTTTGAAATTTCCTGATATGAACTTGGTTGTGGTTGTTTAGCTAAACCACTTAGGCTAGTTTGTGTATGAACCTAGGTCATACCATCTTCTTGAAAGTACTTTAGATACCTTGATATTCATTGTCAAATGGTTTTCGACAAGCTTTCTTTCCGAGTCATATCTCAAAATGCTTTTGTACATATGACGTTCCCAAAAATAATTTTTTTTAGAAATTCTCTTTCAATGCTTGATTTGGCTTGAGGAAGAGTCATGATTTGGGCATTATTCAAAATGCCTGCGACACTTGTGAATGCAATTTCTAATGAATGACAAGTTCTAAGCTAGCCTTGGCAATTGAATATGTTCCATAACCTTGACATTCTTTAATCCTAAATGTTTTCAAATTTTTCCAAACTTTGATATGATAATTGTGAGAGTCGTGGTTTGCATTGTATTCAAAATACCTATGATCCGAAAGTTAGCCTTGGCAATTGGATGCTTTCCATAGCCAAGACGTCACTTTGTCTCAAAAGTTTCGTCGATGATTTCAAACTTGTTTTTTTTTTTTAAACGTCATGCGTACCTTACATGCATATAAACTTGTCATTCATTAGAAATTGCATGTGTTTGTAATTAGCGCATGCCCTTTGTAATAAGTGACCCACCGGCGGTTCACTTTCTTGTTTGATTGATTGAGAAATAAGGTCCAAAAGACTTGCATGCATGTTTAATTTTTGCAATGCATGTGATTTCTAGATGTATGATAGGGTTGATGCATGATATCAAGGGGAAATCAAGGGATCACATAGATCGCTTCATCAGGGACTTATAAGTGTTATTGGCCAGCGATAATACAATTAATCAATAATGGCTATAAGTCATAAAATGGATTGGGTAGGTGTCTTAGAGGGACCTATACATGAATTACAAAGTTGACTTCAGGGCCTAAATATACTTTTTGAATTGAACTTCATTTGAGCAATTGATCTTGGCATGATGTTGTGTTTTTGACTGTTTTGATGTGTATGATTGTATCTTTCCATTGTATGTACTTAGTTATAGATTTCCTAGAGTAGGTTTAGATTAGGATTCCGAAGATGGAGAGGACACGAAGATGGTGGAGATCGACGTTCATTCTGACCATTTTGTTTGTACTATTAATTTCCGACATATGTCTCGGGTTCCTCATGTTTGTATAAAGCCCGACGACTTATGGTTCTTTATTTCTTTTCCTAGTTCTTTGACTATGTTTTACTTTTATCCTTCCTAGGATGGTTGTTTATTTACTGCTTCATAATTTTCAATTCAATTGATTACTTTCCTTTCAATTTCCTTAGAATTAGAATATCATTAGAATAGCATGTAAATGACTAACTATGCATGATCACCTACTTTAGGACAATGATCTGGAAAAAGTAAAAGATGCGCATGGACATGTTAGGAAAACACAACATATTGTTAGGTACCAAAAAGGGCATTAATGAAAATATTGGCGCAATCCAAATCCCCGAACCTAGATATCTAGTAGCGTAGGAATCGAGGGAACACTCCCATGATTAGGTTTTCTAGCTGACCCCTAAAAATGAGGCTAGTGGCAACTCCCATTTTATCTCTAAGTTATTTCAAACAACTAGGCTATATAAGTAAACTTGTTGCGAGGGGTATGAGTTTCGACGAAACTCACCATGGTTTAACATACTCACCATGGAAAACTCCTAATGAATGACGTGATGCCATACTCAGGGAAGAGAGTACTGGAGGGAGGGTTACCATGATAAAGGTACTCTTAAATTCGATATCTACACCCGACTTCCTCTCTTGAGGTGTATCACCCTTGTGGGTATGGATTGCGATGCTTCGCTATCACCCGAGGTAATGACATCTTTTAGAACACGAACCATGAGGGAACTCTTGTGGTCAAGTACCCTTAAACCCGATCTTTCCCATTTCTCTCCTTGCCAGGGGTTTGGCGGTGGAGATTGGGTTGCAACACTAGGAAGCAATCTTGACAATCGATAAGGATCTTGGCAAGATGGAAGGCCAAGATCTCTTCTTGCCACCCAAGTTTATAGCCATCATGAGGGAAAGGATAATAATTCAAGAGACATTAATGGTGATTGACACCTTCAAACTTTTCTTCCTTCTTAAGTTTTCTTCTTCTTCTTCTTCTTCTTCTTATTCTTCTCTCTCCTTCACCTCACTCGGCTGACCCCTCCCTCTTCGTCTCCTTTATCTTTTTCTCTTCATTTTCCTTTCTTTCCCTTCACCGTTCATTGCCGTCGCCCGTTCGCCCACTACTCTACCGCTTGGTCGCTCACCAAATGTTCGTTGGTCACCGCTGCTTAACTAGACACCCTTCCGCCGTCCGCTTGGTCATTGTCGTTCGCCACTACACCGTCTACTCTTCCCATGCTGAGCCATTACTGTCGAGCCACTACCGTGCTATCCTCTAGCTCCCACCGATCTCCCTTCATCTTGTCCCAGTTGTTTGTAAGTAAATTTTCTAAACATTGGCTAGGCCATTGCATTATGCGACTCGGATTTAGGATCGACTATAGTATCGTAGGACTATTCTAAGTTGAGGAAGTCATGTTATTAATTTTGTATAATATGCTTGGATTATAAGGATCAGGAATTTGTAAGGAATGAGTATGTGATCGTTAGGGTTGCTCGTGTTGGCATGATTTGTGGAAATAGTTTACTTAGGCTTATGTTGCCACTTGGATTAGGAGGTTTGCCATGATTATTGTTTGTGGACTGTTTGTTATTGCTACTTATGCTTGACCTTCGTATTTGATTATTATGGATGGTTGTATGAGTGTTATGTGATATGATCTTTGCATATGGAAGTCCATAGGTCATGGTCAAAGCTTGAGTTCATATCGAGCATCTGAATCCAGAACGGCATTGGTTCTTGGACATGCATGGAAGTACGTCGGGCCGAGTCACTCAGTTGGTTTAGCGATATTGAGGCATATCGTACAATCAGGGTTTGACCTAAGCCGATACTCGAACATCATGGGTTAAGTAAGGATCCTAGTTTCATGCTCAACATACTTTATTGACGCATTTCCGATAGGCCATGAGTTACACATTACTTGGCATGCCCTTGGGACATTCATACTTAGACTAATATGGAAGATAAAACCGATTGCTTGTATGCTTCATTCATGTGATCACATGAGGAATTCCGTCACCAAGGTTTCAGGGGACGATACCCCCACATCAACGCGATGCCTCCCTGAACAATGGGATGCCATTTGCGGGGTGTGTTGTATTAGAACGTTGCCCAAAAGAATGTTTGACGGGAGTTCAGATGCCATGCTCAACGGATTAAGACGATGTCTCGGAGGTTTTCGGAAGAGCCGTAGGATTTCGATTATATAGGGTCAATAATTGGACTCCAAATACCATGGTCATATTGACGCAATCGGATCTCACCACTCGATTCTTCTCGCAAGGAAAAGGAAAAAGGAAAATGTCGGATTTAGGGGTACTTGACCATGAAAGTTTCCTCATAGTTCTTAACCACAGGGATGTCATCACCTCATCCCCCGGACGAGCCTTTTGTGAGTTCCCTTGACAAGGTTGCGAGTTCTCCTAAACTTGTACTCCGCATGACAGATGAGTGTTTCAACCTGTAGCCACATGGGTGACACACCTCGAGAGAAGAGGTCGGGTGTGAATGTTGGATTTAAGGATACCTTTACCATAGTAGCCCTCCCTCTAGTACTCATTCCTAAAGATGGCGTCACTTCATCCATTAGGAATTTTCCACACGCGGGTATCCTAAACCATGGAGAATCCTATCAGGACCTATACCCTACGCAACGGGTTCATTTATACAGTCTAGTTGTTTTGGACAACCTAAAAATAAGATGAGAGTTGCTACTAGCCTCGTTTCTTAAGGTCGGCTAGAAACCCAATCAAGGGTTGGGAGTGTTCTCTCGATTTTTACACAACCAAATATCTAGGTCCAAGGTCTTGGGTTATGCCAATATTTCTATTAGCGCCATTTCGGTACCTAAACAGTATGTTATGTTTACCTAATGTGTCCATGCATTTCTTCTTACATTTTCAGGATCTTTAGTCATAAACTAAGCGATCATGCGTGGTTGGTCGTTTTCATGCTAATCTATTTCTAAAGAAAATGAAAAAGGAAACACTCAATTAAATTGAAAATTGCAAGACATAAAGTAAACAATCAAGGAAAATGGTAAATCTACCATGCGATCCTAAAAAAATTATATATATAAAAATATAAAATGAAACACAATTAAAAAGGATAAAAGAAAAAGAGAACTCGCAACTCATTGAGCTTATATACATACGATGAGAACCAGAGACATATGTTGGGGATGAGTGATACCGAATAATGGTCGAAATGGACATCGACCTTCACCGTCTTCATATCCTCTCCATCTTCAAGATCCTAATCTAAATCTAGTCTAGGGAATCTATAACTAGGTATATACAATGGAAAGAAATAGGCTTACATGTCAAAACAATCAAAAGCACAACATTGTACTAAAATCAATCTTTTGAAAGAAATTCAATGCAAAAAGAAGATTTGGGCCTCAGGGTCGGTCTTTGCAATTCATATGCAGGTCCCTCTAAGACGCCTACCTGATTCATTTTATGACTTACATCTATTATTGACCAATTGTATTCTCACATGGCCAATAACACTTATAAGTCACCTAACTAGTCGATCTATGTGATCCTAGGGTTTTTCCCTCGATATCATGCATTGCCCTATTGTCATGACCTCTCTTTTTTTCGGCGCTCGATTAGGGGGCGAGTGTCACGCCCCGATCCTCGGGAACGCGCCCATCCTTCTTATTGGTCGATTTTAAAGTGCGATATCCCAGGACTAAGTATCGCCGACCCTTTCTGTTTAATTACGCAGGCGGAAGCAAAGCTTATAAATCCCGCATAATAAAACAATGGGATAGGAAAGCAGGCCATTTTTTCATATTGAAATTCACAACCACACTTTCATTAACAGCACAACTCATAGTATATTTACAATACTATTCACAACATACTTGTCTCACACCTATCTATACTAAGACAGGGTTTACAAAGGGGATGGGATCTCAGTCCACATCCGGGTTATACTCAAGATCCCCCTTTGATCATCTTCTTCTTCAAAAGTCTTTCTTCCTTCGGGTTCCTCCTCCTCGCCCTTCTCCTCGTGGTCCCGAAATGGTTATTCAATAACCAATGAGACCACGTCTCAGCGAATTCTACCCCTTAATACCCGATTAGTAAACTAATACACCTTAGGCTGCCTAAACACATCACGAGTCAGAGGACTTACCTTGGCCTCAGCTCCTTCCTGCAAGTTAGTATATATATCAAATATACATCATCACATCACATCACCCAATCAGATCGAATCATCGATCAATCGACCTAGTCGATTACATTTCATCCAAATTATCTCTTGATCGACCCCTTCCATACTTTCTATAAGTCTGATCAACATCCAAGACTACTCACCCTAGGTGATATATAGATAGTAAGTTATCTTATCTCCAGACGACATATAGAGTCATCGAACTATCAAATAATACCGTACTGTCTCCAGATGCTCCGTAGAGTCATCGAACTATCAAATAATACCGTACTGTCTCCAGATGCTCCATAGAGTCATCGAGCCGGTAGATCATACCGTTCTATCTCAAGATGACATATAAAGTCACCGAGCCGATATACACACAATTTATCATACCGTACTGTCTCCAGATGCTCCGTAGAGTCATCGAGCCGGTAGATCATACCATCCTGTCTCAAGATGCTCTGTGGAGTCATCGAGCTGGTATACATACAATTTATCATACCGTACTATCTTCAGATGCTCCGTAGAGTCATCGAGCCGGTAGATCATGCTGTCCTGTCTTAAGATGCTCTGTGGAGTCATCGAGCCGGTATACACACAATTTATCATACCATACTGTCTCCAGATGCTCCGTAGAGTCATCGAGCCGGTATACATGTCATTCCAAGCAAACAATCAAATAAACAATTTTATCATTTCCGATAAAATGTCATGTGTGGGTACACGATCGGCCTTAGCCAAAATATAATAATCTCCTTTTTTATAAATCCCACCATATTCTGTATTCCACTAAAACATTTTTGGTATCATTAACTGATGCTCGGTTAATTTCCAATTAATTTTCCAAGATTACTTAAAATAATTCCCAAATAAATCATTTTCGCACAAAATAAAGCTCAATTAAATAAACGGACTGCCCCCACGACAATCAACATAAAATTCTGGTCACCGGCCATCCCGGTTGAATTTCTAGAAAAATAAATAAATAAATAAATAAATAAATAATTTTCGAATAAATAAATAAATACTAAAAATCCAATTTAGGCCCATATTGCCTAATTGGACGCCTTGTAACGGATCGGGAAAGATCTGGAGATGCATTCAATAAATAGAAGTACGTCTCTACTTGCTAATAACTAAGTCTAACCACCTAACATGCATCATTAAGTCACTAATTTAATTGTTCTAGACTAATCTAACCACCTAATTGCATTTAATTAAATATAACCAACCCCTAAGCATAATTAGCAAACTAATAAAGCATTAGTGAGTAAAACTCACTTGGCAAAGCGAAGATCGGAACACCGCGATGGCGCAACGGCGGCCGAAATCCGAATTTTCGGCGATATTGACGATCACTCGGGCCGGGCCCAAAGGCCTTGCAAGCCCACAGCAAAAGCTGGGCTTGGGCCAGACTTGATTGGGCTGCTTCGCGGGCTGAACTATTAAAACTTCTTGGGCTTCAAATTGAGGGCTCACTCTGGACTGGGCTGATTCTAACCAACTTAGGCTTCAAATAAATTGAAAATGGGCCGAACTGAGCTGAGTTTCATG
Organism: Eucalyptus grandis; assembly: GCF_016545825.1. Taxonomy (NCBI): domain Eukaryota; kingdom Viridiplantae; phylum Streptophyta; class Magnoliopsida; order Myrtales; family Myrtaceae; genus Eucalyptus; species Eucalyptus grandis. Next base: position 22,661 of record NW_024096447.1, read on the forward strand.
GGCTGAAGCTTGGGTTGCTTCTTGCGAGCTGGGCCACGAGATGGGCTTCTGTTCACGCAGAAATGGGACTGCCAGAAAGCAGAAGCAGTGTATTCAGCGTCGGTGGTAGCTGACGCACGCTGGGATCTGCTGGGCCAAAAATTCACGTGAGCTGGAGGATGAAGACTCGCTAGATTGCGGGCCGTGTGGGGATGGACGAACGGTAGCAGCCTTGGCGGATCGTTGGACGAAGACACTGGACTGCTCGACTGCTTCAGTTGAGGAAAATTGAAGAAATCGGGGCAGCTTCGGTCTTCGTGAACAGCCAGAGGAGATGTGGGCTTCGTTGGCTGCTTGATGAACAAACGGGCAGCTGCATGGTCTACCAAAGAGCTGGGTGGAGAGGATTGTTGACCGGTGGGGATGAAAACAAAAGCGTGGCAGCTTGGACGTGGCAGAGGAAAATCGGTGGGCGGCTTCACGCGGGAAGACTTTGCTGGCTGAACTACTGCTGGGGGCGTGCGGAGTCGTCGACAAACGGAAGCCGAGATGGGGCACGCTCGCTGGCAGTGGGAGGTAGAAACGTGGACGAAGCTAGCGGCTGCAAGGTCAACAAACCGATTTTGTTGAGCGCTGAGTTGACCGAACATGGGGCGACGAAGATGGAGAGAGAACTCGGTGGGGCGTGCGGTAGCTGCAGTGGAACAAAATAAAGGGAAATGGTGGCAGGGGGGCTTCGGTGGTGAAGAGGCGTGAGGAAGAAGGAAGTTCGCAGGGATGTTGGCGTGCAAGAGAAGCTGCCGAAGGAGATAAGGGCGAGCGGGTGAGCTGGCTTCAAATGAAGAAAGCGACGTGAAGCAGCTGGCGCGGATTGTTGAAGAAGTCACGGATGAGGGAAGAAAATTCAACAAATTCAATCCACTTAATTAATTGCATGTCCCCCAATACTTTATTGTCTTAATACTCACAAATAATTCAACTTAAATGCAATTGTTGCACCCTCCTTGCCATAGTTCCGAATTTCATTGAATTACCTCAATTTCTTTATGTAATTTCCCACATCAACGTCCAATTTAATTGTGGGAAAAGCCCACGAAATTTCCACACTTTCTTGTCGTCAAGTAGCTCGGTCTGGAAGTTAGAATTTCATTCAAATGAGCTCAATCGAATTTCCGATAATTTTATGCGACGTCTGAATCAATTTTTCATAAAAGTCCTGAACTCGATGGAATTTCTCCGAAAGACAAGATGACGTCCTATAAATGAACGTGACATGCTCGAATGTCCGATTCCCGACTCCGAATTCAATTTCATGGTTAAAATCGGCCGAACGTGATTTTAGTCCGATCCAACCTATTGAGTAGCTTTTAGGGATTTTACCGCGGTTATATCCCTTAATGGCTTCACCCAATAGATTGGTTAACTCGTGAGTGATTAGCTCAGAGAAAAAGGACCATCGGCGCGTCGACGAGATGTCCATTTCATATATTCGGGACGGGGTCGAAATTCTGGATGTCACAGCGAGTGCTTGCGGAGGCTAATGATTTGGCTAGGTCTATTAGGCCCGGCCTGGGCTCTCCCAATCCCACCAATTCACGACTTAATGATTTTATATTTTAACCTATAAGTTAATTTTAAAAGGAGTCGCCATTAATCAATTTTGGGTGGGTTGATTAAAACCAAGCGAAATATCAGGAGGAATATTCACTCGCGTAACTAGAGAAATTAGGATCGGAGACTTGATTATACTAGTTAATCACTAATGCTTTTTCGGTACCTAATCTTATTTAAACCCTTAGGCTTTTGGATTTTTGGGGATTTTCCATGCATTTCGTGGGAAAAAGTACATTTTTTGGGGTCTTTTTTTCATTCTTTGAACATAAAAATGCATTTTATTGGATTTTTTATTTTTATTTTATTTAAATATAAATCATTTTTGGCTTTCTTTGATTTTTTGGAAAATGGTGAAAACATGGGATATTTCTGATTTTTTAAAATATTTTTATTTTTATTTTTTAAATATTATTTTTATTATTATAATATATTAATATATTAAAGAAAATGACCAAGGTTGGACCCCGGTTTGGGTTTGGCCTGTGTCGTCCACCCAAGACATGGACGGGCCTGTGTTGCACGCCCGACCCAGGATTTTTCCCTTTTTTAAAAGAAGTTAAAATATTATAATAATATAAAAACGACCCAGGAGGTTGGTTCCACCCGCGTCGTCCACCTAAGACTTGGATGGGCTTGTGTTGTGGGCTAGGCCCAAATTTTATATTTTTAAAAAGTGTAAAAGCCCAAAATGATTTTGGCCTGTTTTCATAAAAAAAATCCAGCCCAATGGCTACTCGGCCCACACGTACAAACCCGGCCTAGGCGGAACCATACCCTAACGATTACCCGGATCTGCCCGACTTCGACTTGTCTTCTTCTCTCGCCGACTCGGTTTTGGAACCTTCAAGATCCGACAATCCACGGCAGAGGTAGCCGAGCCCGTCTTGCTCTAAGCTCAGGCCTTCGCCGGCACCGCCTTGACCCTCATTCAGCCGGCTATTGTAACCGATCCCATCGCCTATCGTGACCCGTCACTACTGGTCACTACAAATCCAGCATTCACCTGGTATTTCCATCGAACGCTTGGTGGGCACCGGTTGAGGAGGACAAGGTGGAGCTGCTTTGGGCTCAGGATCGTGACGGGGCTTCGAGTACGCAACAACGAGGACTGGTGGGGGAGGCAAGCTACGGACGATCAGGGGTGGGAACTCGTGTGAAGCCGGTGGCTACGAGTCTTGACCTGACGACCCCAGCACACACGAATAAACACAAAAAAAGAAAAAGAAAAAGAAAGAAGGGCGGGTAGCCCTAGCTCACCGCAACAGGGGATGCGACATTAAGTGGGTGGTTCGGTGGGCCGTCGACGGAGTCTGAGCCTTTTTCTCCTTGCAACTCGCGAATCTGGGTGTCTTCTCCCCTTTTGTTGCTTGCACTCTCTCGCTCTTGGGCTCGCTCGCCGCTGGCCTCCCCTGATGTCTCTTGGAGGAAGATCGTTTGAGCTCGCGACTCGTTTTCTCTCTCGCCGCCTATTTATAGGCGAGGGGGGGTCCGATCAATGAGGCTTTGGCCACCGACCTTTCGCTTGCCGACCAGACCCCCTCAGCTGAATCGATGTCCCATCCTTGCTCATCCATTGAGGCACACTCGGCATTGAAAGCGACCATTGATGGTGCTTGAGATCCCTCATCTCTGGCCGACGTCGGCCTACCCCCGTCGACCGTAGGTGCTACCGTAAGTTGCGGGGGGTGTGGGGAAGAAGACAAGGGAATAAGGGGACAAGGGAGAGAAAGGTTGGGTCGGGTCTTGGGAAAATGGCTAGGTCCTAGGGAAAAGAGAAAGAAGACGGGGCCGGACGCGAAGGCCCGATACTCGTGCGGCCGCTTCCCTTTTTGTTTGCTTTTGTTTGTTTTTCTATTTGTTTATTATTATTTATTATTTACTATTCGAAAAAAAAGAAAAAAAGTAATGAAGGCCTAAAAAAGAAAAATCAAAATTTAGGTGTTAATAACTGTCCCGCTTTAAAGGTGAGTTCGTAGAGGTTGCATTCAAAGACAAAATGATACCTAAATTTTGTCCATAATAGATTATATCTTACTCGGGACCTATTGTCCTATGCAGAAAAAGAGCAATATAACATTACACATATTAACACAGATAAGAAGATACATGTAGTTACTTACCAGGAATGAGTGTGGTAAGGTGCAAACCTTGAGTTTGGCAAGTATTAGGGCATCATCTTACTTGATGGCATGATGAGGTTGCTTTTCCAAGACCTGAACCTTTTTTCTGTCGCCTTGATGGAAAATTGCTTTTCCAGGACCCGAACCATTCTTCGGTCATCTGTTAGAGCAATAAGTTGTTCATCTAGGATCTAAACCTTTCTTTGGTCGCCTTGATGGGAAGTTTCTTTTTCAGGACCCGAATCATTTTTCGGTCGCTTGTTAGAGTAATAAGTTGTTCATCTAGGACCCGAACCTTTCTTCGGTCGCCTTGATGGGAAGTTGCTTTTCTAGGACCCGACCCATTCTTCAATCGCCTATTAAAGCAATAAATTGTTTACCCAACCTTTCTCGAGGGATGTGCTCACCTTTCTCGGGACATCTATTTGTGGATGCCTAATCTTGGTCAAGGACACCGGTTGGTTACCCGACCTTTCTTGAGGGATGTGCCGACCTTTCTTAGGACATCTATTTGTGGGGTGCCTGATCTCTATCAAGGACATCGGTTGGTTACCCAACTTTTCTCGGGGGATGCACCGACCTTCTCGAGGCATTTGTTTGTAGGGTGCCTGATTTCTATAAAGGACACCGGTTGGTTACCCGACCTTTCTCGAGGGATACACCGACCTTTCTCAGGGCATCTATTTGTGGGGGTGCTTGATCTCTGTCAAGGATACCGGTTGGTTACCCAACCTTTCTCGGGGGATGTACCGACCTTTTTCAGGGCATCTGTTTGTGGGGTGCTTGATCTCTGTCAAGGACACCGGTTGGTTACCCGATGTTTCTCGAGAGATGCGTCGACCTTTCTCGAGGCATCTATTTGTGGGGTGCCTGATCTTTGTCAAGGACACTGGTTGGTTACCTGACCTTTCTCGAGGGATGCACTGACCTTTCTCAGGGTATCTGTTTGTTGGGTGCTTGGTATTTGTCAAGGACACCGGTTGGTTACTCGACCTTTCTTGAGGGATGCGTTGACCTTTCTCCAGACATCTGTTTGTGGGGTGCCTGATCTTTGTCAAGGACATCGGTTTGTTACCCGACCTTTCTTGGGGGATGCGCCTACCATTCTTAGGGCATTTGTTTGTTGGGTGCTTGGTCTTCATCAAAGACACCGGTTGGTTACCCGACCTTTCTCAGGGGATGTGCCGACCTTTCTCAAGGCATCTATTTTGGAAGATACCTGGACATTTGCAAATATTGAAAGAGTATTTGGATATTTACAAGTACTAACCTGGAGGATATCTGGACCTTTGCAGGCGTCAAAGGAGTACCTGGTTATTCACAAGTACTAAACTGGAGGATATTTGGACCTGGTCATTTGCAGGTATCAAAGGGGTACTTGGATGATCATAAGTACGAACTCGGGAAGGCTTCTGATCTTTTGGTAGTTGGGATATCGAGGACGCACCTTGCATATTCGTGAAGGTCTCTCGCCTCCCGGTAATTGGGAATATTGAGGACATACCTGGGATATTCGTGAAGGTCTCTCACCTCCTGGTAATTGAGAATATCGAGGTCGTGCCTCGCATATTCATGAAGGTCTCCTGCCTCTTGGTAGTTGGAATATCGAGGACAAACCTCGCATATTCGTGAAGGTCTCCCACCTCTTAGTAATTAGGAATATCAAGGGCGTGCCTCGCATATTCGTGAAGGTCTCCCACCTCCTGGTAGTTAGAATATCGAGGACGGGCCTCACATATTCACGAAGGTCTCTCACCTCTTGGTAGTTGGAAAATTGAGGACGGGCCTCACATATTCGTGAAGGTCTCTACCTCCTAGCAGTTAGAATATTGAGGACGGGCCTCGCATATTTGTGAAGGTCTCTCACCTGTTGGTGACATAAACTTGAATGTAGCACAAGGCTTACCTGGATGGCCACATGTGCTCAAAAAGGCTGGAACACCTAGGTAACCACAGGCACGCAAAGCAGTGAAATACTTGGATAAACACAAATATTTAATGATATAATCTGGGACCATTTAAGCAGGTCCAAGTGTCATGATGATGAGAAAGCATACCTGGGTAACCACAGGTGCACAATGCAGTGGAGTACTTGAATAGCTACTAGTATTCAATGATACAATTTTGAGGACAACTCGACTAGGTCAAATGTCGCAGGAAGGGAGTACCTAAACAGTGGCAGGTACTTGAAAATAATGGGATATTAAGTAGCCACGAGTATACATACTATGGGGACAACCCGAACAGGTTGAGTATCGGTGAGAAGGAGTACTCGAATGGTAATAGGCACTCATGGACGATGGGATACTTAGTCAGTCGCAAGCATCTAAATTCCAAAGACGACTCGAATGGGTCGAGTGTCAATAGGAGGGTACCTAGGCAATAGGAGGTACCTAAAGGCAAAGGGATACCTAGACAGTGGTAGGTACTCAAAGAGGATGGGCTACTTAAACAATTGCAAGCATCCTTACTATGAGGAGAAGACACACGTGAGAGAGAGCAGACACGGGGAATCTCAACTAGCTCTTGGCCGAGACGCTCCTTCCACGCATCCGCCCCTTCCACGGCTAGACTTGTGGTCGTGCTTCTGTCCCCATCACCGCTACATCGTGTTGCTGCCCTAGTGAGGTGTCGACGACGGCTAAGCCACTCCCTGCACACGTGCCACCTGAGAAGTCAACCGAGTCTGAGCTGTTGCACCCAACCGCGTTGCTGCTTTGGTTTCATTATTGCTGTGCGTTGGCGCCGTTGCTTCCTGACCACCGTCGATCCTCCATCGTTGAACGCTACCCAATTGAGTTGGCGGTCTTTTGTGCATTTATTTTCAGGTTCCTGCGAGTCCCAGTGTCTCTTGCGTACACCTGAGCTACATCGGTGACTAGCCCTGGACGTTCAAATTTTCATGCCAACAACCTCCTTTTTGCTGTTCAAGTCTTCTAGTGGACGTCCTCTTGCTGTGTTGGTCAAACTTTGTGACTTTGTCAGGCCGAATTAGTGAAGTATTAGCCACCATTCAAAATTCGCTATTGAGCAAGGTATCGTCATTGAGCAGTACGTCACCTTGAACTGCCACCCGTGAGATGGGTCATCTCACCATCCGTCATTCGACCGAACTTGACAACGTGGTCCACGTGACGCCAAATATTAGGTAAGAATCTCCTTTAATTCGATTTTCATATATCCTTATTGCCTAATTTATGGGATTATCTCGTATGAATATTTGAATGATACCATCATATCCACAAAATATCGATTAGCCTTTTAAATTGGGAAATCATCCTAATTTCACAACGTACATATGATTGACGGTTCGATTTCATGCTCGAAATACGACCCACAATCGTACGGAAAAATCACCAATCCGATCTCATGCTCGAGATACGATTCATGATTTTATTTAAAAATTGGCCAATCCAATCTCATGCGCGAGATACGATTCGTCAATTTATTTCCCAAAATTAAAGGACATGGATGATATCTTCCTTGATTAGTGTTGTATTGTTCTTGATGCCTTTATTTGATGGCTCCAGTAAAAGAAAAACCCAAAAAAATATATATTTGAGTTAGATTAGGTTCATGTTAGAATATTACTTGTTTTAGGGTTATTTTGCATGTTTAGAATAGGAAATTTATTTATTTCGAATTCCTTAAATAAAAATCCAAAAAAATGCATTCATTTAGGATGTTAGTTTTTTTTTAAAAAATTTAAATTGCACGTTTAAATATTTTGCAATTTTTAATTTCGAATTTCATAAAAGAAAAAGAAAAAAATTAGAATTAGGCATTTTTGCACGTCATTGCATATTAGGATAGATTGCATGCTTATTAAGAAAAATAAAAATCATGTGCCGGTCATATAGAATTAGGTTCATGAAATGTACGTCATTTAGCGATTGTTGATAGGTTCATTTAATTAGAAATTGCTGGTCATTAGAATTAGGTCATTTGGCTAATTTAGATTGCACATTTAATTATTGCATTTCTTTAAAAATTACCTTACTCATGTCATATAGTGTAGGTCATATTACCATGCCATATCATTTCATGTTAGATTAGTAACATTGCATTGCACAATTCTCATTAAAAAATGAAAACAAAAAAGAAATGGTGTGTTAATTAGAAATCATATCTATGATTGTTGATGTGAATTCTGATCTAACAACGCAGATGCTTTCGTTGCTATAAGGTAAGTCCTGCAATTTATTCACTGCTTTATCTGGGTGTTAAATTGGTGGTTTGCGCACTTGCATGATAACGTCACATGTTGGAGGGATAAATTAAAATTAGTTCAAGCTACTTGCCAAACATTTTTCAAAATAAAAGAGAAAGGTACCGAAAGGGCGTTAGAGAAATCTAACGTAATCAAGTCCCCGTACCCAAAGTCTCTAGTTCGTTGAAGTAAAATAATTTTCCCATTATTTTACTTAGGTGTCTAATTGACTTACCGTAAACTAATTAGTGGCAACTCCTAGATAAAATCCATTTGCATGTTAAAAACTTGAACCTAAGTAGCGAATTAGTATGGCCTTGGAAGAGCCCGAGCTAAGTTTAAAAACTTAGTAATCCATTAGCCAAACCCTAGGTGGTTCACCCAAAAATTTAGGTCGCGACAACCAGTCACTAGTCACACCTCCTTGTGCTCCCAGCTTTGTGAATTTTAGATCATCCATGCCTCCCCATCTATCAAGGATAATGTTCGGTTGATGGTCATAGAAGCTTTGGGGAATTGAGTAGTTAACATAGTAATCGAATTTAACACTCGATTGACCCCAGGTGTCCATGATTGCCTTTCCTCCATGTGCCTCCTTAGCATGTTCGGGGAACATAATGCGGGTTCTAGGTACCACAAGGAGGTCATCTTTACCATAACATAGCCATGGGGAGCGGAACATGAATACCCTAGCATCCAACAGATCCTGAACCTTGTCTTTTAGGATGGTACTGTCATCTAACGAGTGTCCCAGCTCTCCCGAATGATAGTCATAGTACTTGGATGGATCATAATTAGGGAAGTACTTGGGAGTAAGACACCTCAGTTCTTTATAGATCATTCATTGCTCTAGGAGGATGGGGAAAATAGTGGCCATTGATTTAGGCAAAGGTGAATATGGCCGCGTGTTGATTGAGGACTGGGGTAATCGAGCCCCTTGCTAGGTCGTGTCAGTAGGGTTTTCTTCATTCACTTCAACTACCGGCTCCTCATTGTGATGGGCAGCTTGAGTGAAATTTTTTGTCAAGTGGTCCACTGTCTCATGTAGTTCATTGACTTGACGTTGAAACTAGCTGAACGAGAAGTTATCACCTGTTTCTTTCAGTTGTTCCTCAATGGCACCTATGAAAATATCTCCAAACATAGTGGTCATGTCATCTAGCCCCTCTTTCTTTGTGAGTGCCAGTTGAGTTATGTTCTCTTGACCCATGTCCAAGTAAATGGGGAACTTCGAGCTTTCGTGGTTGAGTCGTTTTAGAGCACCAATCATTTCTTCATCCTCATGCATCTTCCTTGTAGGGCCTGAGATGGTTTCCTCGAGGCGAGGGTATACAAGGCCGACTTTCTTCTTTTCTTTTCTCTTCAAGCAATATCATAAACCAATAGTGTGGGGTCTCCTTAGGGCTTTGATAGGCTGACAAATGCCTTGGCTTCCCTTACTGAGCCTTTGACCTGGTGTGAAACCGTACCCGGCCATGACTTTTCCTACCATGATTACAGCACTTGACATTTTAGGGACAAGGGCAGGAGTCCCTCGAGTCCCATGTATAACATACATGAGTTCAAATGATTGATAGCTAGATTCATTCTTACCAACAGGCTCAACATAAGGAATGGCTGTCTTGTGGTAGATATGGTGGTCCTCTTTTCTATGAACCGTGACCAATTTTCCTTCAACCACGAACTTTACATTTTGGTGGAGACTTGAGGGTACTGCTCCAACAATGTGGATCCATGGGCAACCTAAAAGGAAGTTGAATGTAGTGGGAATATCCATTACCTAGAACAGAATTTTGAATGTGGTTGGACATATTTGAATGTCAAGCTCAATTTCACCCATCGTTTCCTTCTTCATTCCATCGAATGCTTGAACGAAAGTTTTGGCTATCTGGATCTGGGATGTCTCTATTTTAAGATGACAAAGTGTTGTTAGTGGACATATGTTAAGAGCAGATCCATTGTCAATCAATACTCGAGCGACGTGGGAGGCGTTGTACTTGACTGATATGTAGAGGACTTTAGTGTACCCTCTACCCTCCTTGGGGATCTCCTCATCGGAAAATGCCATTTGATTTTTAGAAGGATGGTGTCGACAAACTCCTCAAGTTTGTCATGCTTAATCGTTTCAGGAACATGTACTTCACTTAATACCTTCATCAGGGATTTCTAGTGCTTGACAGACGTTTGAAGTAATTCCAGTAGAGAGAATTGTGTTGGTAATTTCCACAATTGTTCCACCACATTGTATTCACTGGCTTTGACCACGGCCAAAAACTCTTTGGCTTCTTCGTCAATGATGGGTTTGGTAGGCTGCGTATTGGCTTGAGCATAGATTTGGCCAAACCTCGTGACTAAGCCAACATCGAGGTTGTAGGACCAAGGAACCGCATTGTTGCTTTCATATTGATAAGGTTGGGGGATCTCAATAACTATGTGTGCCTCTGCCGTTGACGCTTGGGCTATAGCTCCTTTTCCCTCCAAAATGCCTTTAGGTGGGGTGGAATCTATTTTTTCCTTTCCCGTGTTTAGCGCATCAAACTCTTTATCCCAATCAATGATGGCTTAAGATATAGTAGAGACTACGCCAATGTGACTGGCATGTACAATTATTCCAGCCTCCATCATTCTTGATACCCTTTCTTTCATTGTTGCTAGAGGTGGTATTTCATCGCCTGAATATTACTGAGCCTTTACCAACCCTCAATAGATATTGACGGTGTGTGCTTTAATATTTCTGGTTCACCTGACTTTAGAACCGAATGTTGCGTTTACTTTGTTGGTGTGATCAGGGAGCGGATTGCTCTGGACATTTGGCTTGGTGTTTTGGAATGAGAAAGCTTTAGTGTCTAACAAGTTCTGGATGTGATTCTTTAGGGCAAAGCATTCATCAGTCGAGTGCCCCACTTCTCCCATGTGATAGTCACATTTTTTGGACGGGTCATAGCTAGAGAAGTTTTTGGCGATGGGTCGTATTGGCTCAATCAAGAGGAGGTTCTTCTCTTGGAGGATTGCTAAAACTTGTGATGGAGATCCAGGAAGCGGAGTGAACTGTCTCCTGTTATTGTAGTGCTGGGGCGGTTGATGGCTAGTGGTCTGTTGTTGACCTGCGCTTGTCTGAACAGTCGGAGGATGACCGGTGTTTGCGGTGTAGGTTGCATTGACATCTACTAGGGGTTCTTTGTCTTTTTTCATGTTGAGCCTTCTGCTAACGGGTCTAGGCTTAATGAACTAGCCATCCCTTAACCTTATCTCAATCTACTCTCTTATGGAAATGAGTTGATTGAATGATTCAGTGATCATAGTCACCATTTGATTGCGATATTCGTAGGGGAGGGTTTTGATGAACATTTTTCTTAGCTCGAAATTAGTTGTTCAAGACTGATTTGAGCGATTAGATTCCTCCATCTAATAGCATATTCTTTGAACGATTCATGCTTTTTCTTTTCCGTATGCTCGAGATCCTCACGAGAGGGGGTAATGTCTATTATGAACTTGTACTGCTTGAGAAACGCCTTGCTTACTTCACTCCATGTTTTGAGAAGGTTTATGTTCTTCATGATGTACCACCTCAGGGCAAGACCTATTAAACTTGATTGTAACAATTGGATCATTAAAGGTGCATTATTAACGTACTAGGTCATTTGAACTAAGTATATTTACAAATGAGCCCTTGGGCAAGTTGTGCCATCATACTTCTCAAACTCAGGCATTTTGAATTTTTCTGGCATTTTGACCTTAAAATAGACGGAAAGGTCTGTTAGAGTAGGATCTTGGAGGCCTTGCAATTGTTTTAGCCTCTCTTCAAGCTTCTCGAGGCGCTTGTCATGCTCAGTTTTGGGCAAACTGTTAGGCCTAGCTTTTTCAATCGTGAATTGGGGCGGATCATCCTCCAATTCAAGCATGTTGTCATGAGTATCTCTTCTTTGATCACCCCTGGTGGATTGCAGTAACAATACTTTGATTGGGGCAGGGGTGGGAACAAGCTTGCCTTGAATAGATTCTATCTGCTTTGAGAGTTGTTGAAGCACATTGAAGACCTGCTTCATTTCACTTTCCACAACCGTGACGTGGTTTGGTTTGGTACGTTTTCTTAAGCCATTCTTGCTTGTGGGTTTGGTGAATGTGGCTATGCCGTGACACAACCTTCATTGTACATAATGAAAAGAATGTAAGCAAAGGGAAGTATATAGAACATTGGCCCATGGCAAGGGTCGAGTCATTTTTATTTATTGACTAAAGGATTATACGATGCCAAAAGGGCTCTTTAAACATGGCAAAAAAGAGTGAACAATCCAACATATTCACATTAGAAAACTAAGTCGCCCATTCTTATATGCGATGGGAAGTCCCAGTCTTGTGAAGCCTCTTATTCCTTCAAACTAGCCCCGATACATGTCTCTTGCTTGTCTCCAAACTTCCTTCAAGAGATTCAATTCGTCACTACTGAGTGAGTTTATTGGCTACATCGGGGATCACTAGTTGCAGCTCCTCAAGAATCCTATGGTTGAGAATGTAGAATGTGGACGCATGATATGCTTTTTCCTATCCCTTCAGTTTTTTGGGCACGACAATCTTTTCGGTGTGGCATCTACTCCATGCATTCTGGATTGTACGTATTTCATCCAAGTAACTATGGCTCGTATGGGTGAAAAGGATTCATAACAATCCTAGTTTGAGCAGTTGCGCTATTTCCTTTACTGATGAGCCACCCTATGTGGATAGTATGAAGTAGCTCTAGAGAGATCTAGTAGGGGGATGGGGTCGTAATATTCAAGCACAAAGCCCGCCTCTCCTATAACGAACCATTTAGCTTGCCAAAAGAATGTCTCGGGGACAGGGTTCCTTAATATGTTAATCCAACGAGAGGTTAGGGGAATATTTCTCCAAGCTTTGAAACTTTCGCGGTGGGTGTTTGAATTTGTTAATTTCAAATATTTTCATGAGGTACCCAAATCCTTTGATGTGGGATTAGAACCATATTTGTAAAATTTTCGGGGCGGCTCTCATGATTTTTTATTTTTTTCTTTGAAACAGTTAAGGGACAAAAATGTTTCAACTAGGACCATGTTCACATATCCTATTCCAACAGTGACTTGATTTACCACCCATGTGATTGAAGGATTTATGGCATTCTTTCGATGGGGAAAGATAATAAATCCAAAGAGCGCTAAGAGGAAGGTCTTGCTTTTCTGGGTCATTGGTTGTTTTTCAAAATTCAGTTAAAGATGATAGTGGAAAAGCATCGTTGTTGGCCTGGACAATTACTCTAACCGAATGATTTTTTTAAAAACGTGATAGACCGATCACAAGCTCGATGCAGTTGGTGGTTTAACAAGTTCCCTTCCCAGAGGCACTCCTATGGCAAGATTGTACTCTTCCAAAGTCGGAGTTAGTTTGAATTTGTCAAATACAAAGGTGGATGTTTCAAGGCACCAAAAATGTGGTAGTGCTTGCGTGACCCTGGAGTGGACATTGATTCAGAGCAATGGGAGGAGATGGTCGGCCCTTGCTTTGACATGTTCTTGGCCAAGTTGATCTAACTGATCCCACCATCGGAGGAGCTCTTCCTTGGGAGTAGGAATGAACTGGAAATCAATTCTTCCCATCACATATAAAATTGGGAGTTACGAGGCCGACCTATTTTGCCATGAGCCAATAAGAAAACTGAGTAAAAAGTAAAGAAATTATTTTGCTTTTAAAGAAAATGGCAAGCATAGAGACATGCGCATGATACGTGTAGCTTGATGCCTAACTGAGAAGGCTTGTTGAAATTAAAAGGGTGTCTGCCCGTCGCAGTCTCGCGCTGACATCATACCCTCTTAACCCTAGCTCTACCTAAAGAAATTCAGGGAAAAAAAAGGCAACCTTTACATCGCAATCTCGCGTTCAAGGCCATATCTTTCTTAACACCATCCTAAATATCCTATGGTGGCCCAAGTCCGGCGGCTGAGTTGTGTGTGCCACGTGTAGTGCTAAAACAGTATGGCAGGCATAGCAGTTTAAAATTACAAGACAATTTATTTAAAAATGATTTCTAAGACATTAACCTCAATAAAAAGAAAAAAGCCCAAGTCAAGTAAAGAACTTAAACAAGATAAAACAACCTAAGTCAACAAAAGTTGTCCCCAAGAGTCGCCAAGCTATTGCAACCTTCCTTTTATTGCGCCCGATTAGGGGGCGGGCACCTGCAGAGGCTAATGGTTTGGCTAGGTCTATTAGGCTCAGCCTGGGCTCTCCCATGTCCACCAATCCACGACTTAATGGTTTGATATTTTAACCTATAAATTAATTTTGAAAGGAGTCACCACTAATCAATTTGGGGTGAGTTGATTAGAAACCCAAGCAAAATATCAAGAGGAGTATTCACTCCTACGCAACTAGAGAAATTAGGATTGAGATTTGATTACGTAGTTAATCACTAATGCCCGTCGATACCTAATTTTATTTAAACCCTAAGGCTTTTGGATTTTTTTGAGGATTTTTCATGCATTTCATGGGAAAAAGTACATTTTTTTGGTTTTTTTTTTCATTTTTTGAACATAAAAGGCATTTTTTTGGATTTTGGATTTTGGATTTCTTTTTTTTTGAAAATATAAATCATTTTTGGTTTTTTTTTTTTTTTTTGGAAAATGGTGAAAACATGGGATATTTCTGATTTTTGGAATTTTTGAGAATAAATTTTTATTTTTATTTTTTAATTTGAAATATTTATTATTATTATTATAATATAGTAATATTTTAAAGAAAACGACCGGAGTTGGGTTCGGCTCGGGATTTTATTTTTTAAACGTAAAAGCCCAAACTGATTTTGGCCCGTTTTCATAAAGACTACTATGGCACCCCTCGACGGCCCCCAATCCGTTAAGGTCGCCATAGATCATGTCCTTTCTCTTTACCTGAAAGTCTATTACTTTGATACCATAAAATTTTGATAAGTCCCTGAGTCTTCGGGGTTTACATCTTTTAGATCGGTCCCTGCGCAATTTATATGGCGGAAGCATATCCAACAACTCCCTTCCCTATATTCAAAAAACGATGCACACCAACTAAACATTTTTATAGGTAAAAGCCGAACACTTTTATTTACTTAAATCAGATGGACATCATTCGTTAGTACACCAAAATGCCGTAATCTTCTATACTCGGCTATACTTCAAAAGATGACCGACATCTTGTCCAACAGTCATATACTTAAAGTCCATCGATCAGTGTCTGTGTCCAAAAGTTTCTTCCTCTGCTGTCCTCCTCCTCGTGGTCATATCCAACCACTCGGTCCATCTGCTGGTGGCGGTGGCAGCAGAGGTATCTTGTCTAGTCTGAAATGTTAGTCCCGAAAAAGGGTGAGTACAACCACTCAGTAGTAAAAGATTCATTAAGCTATATCACGGAGTACCATCAATATCTAGATTCATGCAAAATAGACAAAAACAGGTAATCAAAGGATAAGTATGCATCAAAATCATGAAATTCTTTAATGCAATGGCAAGTACAATTTCGAAACCCTCAAGATGCATCATGTACAGTTACACAAGTCCCGATCATAGGGCCAAACTGTTATGACATGTCCCATTCCATGCCATACAATTTAGTCCTATAACCAGACCACACGCACACTTAGTAGAATCATCAGTTTTAATATTCAAAAGGTTTCATCCGCAGAGGACCAACGTTTGCATCCTTCTGGGATTCCGCACCCAACCCTATCGTCGTGGAAGCCTCTGGCATTCAGCCACTTAGGGCCACCGGGCATCCAGAGCGTGTCTCATCACACCTCTAGGCATCTCGCACCCCACCTGGCATCACGAGGAACCTCTGGGGTGCCATAGACATGGTTACCCCTGCCATCCGGATTTACGTACCGACAAGCATACAACCGGGCATCCCGAAGCTCCCAGGAAAAAACCTCCGGCATTCAGCCACTAGGGCCACCGGGAATCCACAAGGCATCGACTCATTCGATCCTTTGGGCCTCCCGACTCTCGGGGCATCGTTGACCCGAGGGTCCAACGGTATTAATTAACGTCTTAATTTCCAAATCGTGATATCCATTTCATCGGAGATACTTTAAGGAATACATGGTCTCCTACATTAAACTCCAAAGGTCTTCTACGTCTATCTGCGTAGTCTTTTTGTTTGTTTTGGGCTGTCATAAGTCTTTTCCTTATGATCTCAACAGCCTCTGTAGTAACTTGCACCAACTCAGGCCATTTCAGTTTCCTTTCACCTACTTCATTCCAATGGACAAGGGTCCTACATCTCCTTCCATGCAACGCTTCATAGGGAGCCATGCCTATACTTTTCTAAAAACTATTGTTATAAGCGAATTCTACCAAATGTAACTTTTCATCCCAACTTCCTTTAAAATCAATGACGCAAGCTCTTAACATGTCCTCTAATTTCTGGATCACTCTTTCTGTTTGTCCATCTGTCTGTGGATGAAAAGCAGTACTAAATTTGAGCTTAGTCCCTAATGCGGTTTGAAGACTTCGCTAAAAGTTTGAAGTAAATCTTGAATCTCGATCAGAAGTGATAGTCACAGGCACACCATGTAAGCGTATTACCTGGTTTACATATATCTCAGCATATTTATCCATCGGATAGTCTATGCGGACTGCTAGGAAATGGGTAGACTTAGTCAAACGATCTACTATCACCTAGATAGAGTCATGGCCACTTGATGTCCTTGGTAGTCCTTGCACAAAATCCATCGTCACATGCTCCCATTTCCATTCTGGTATATCTAATGGTCTCAACAGTCCAATGAGTTTGTGGTGTTCCACTTTCACTTGCTGACATGTTAAGCATTGGGAAACGTGCTTGGCTATATCTGCCTTCATGCCATTCCACCAATATTGTTGGTGTAAATTCATGTACATCTTTGTACTACTCAGATGAATACTATAGTTACTCCTATGTGCTTCCGACAAGATTTCTCTCTTCACTTCCTCATTGTCAGGAACACAGAGTCATCCCTAACATCTTACCAATCCATCCTCAGAAACTTGAAATTCTGGTCTTTTTCCTAAAGATAGCATTTCGTACTTTTACTATTTCCGAGTCAGATTCTTGCAGAATTTTAATTTTCTGGATAATCTCCAGTTCAATCCTCAATGCAGTAAGCATGCCGGTAAGGCAATCTACTTCCAATTTAAACTCTGAGTCTGCTACTGACTTTAATATATTCCATTATGTTATTCTCATATTGGCCATATACATAGTCGACTTACGACTAAGAGCGTCTGCCACCTTATTCGCCTTTCCTGGACGGTACCATATTTCACAATCATAATCCTTTAACAACTCCATCCACCTCCTCTGTCTCATGTTCAGTTCTTTTTGCGAAAACAAGTATTTTAAACTCTTATGATCTATATAGATTTCAAACTTCTCTCCATGCAGATAATGTCTCCATATTTTCAAAGCAAAAATTATAGCTGCCAATTCTAAGTCATGGGTTGGGTAGTTAAATTATAGCTGCCAATTCTAAGGGAAAGAGTAGAGTTGCTTGGGCCCGTGGGCTTGTGGTCACACGGCCCTTTAATTCATAGCCCAAAATCCTCCCAAAAATTAAATCTTAAGTTTCTAGTGGTACTATGAAGAAAATGATCCTATAACTTCCTCAACGATCGAATCATTATAACACATTGTGCATCGGTCCAATGATGAAAATAAAACAATGTTCGTTACTTAGTCATGGACCGTCACATGACGGCAGGGAGCGGCATGCTGCTAATCTGAAATGTTGGTCCCCAAAAGGGGTGAGTACAACCACTCAACAGGTAAAGGAATCCAATAACCACTCAATGCATCATACAAATCATACATGCATTCCAGGCATTACTTACCTTGAAGCCATGCATAGACTATCATGCATCATCATCCCAATCATAACACATACATGCATACCATCACATCATACTCGTATCATCGTCATCATGACATCATCATATCATATCATGTATCATCATCATTATCATGCCATAGGTGATCATTATCATATTACATCATACATCATCATCATCATCATATCATGTCGTATCATATCATATGTGCACATCATCATCATATCATGTCATAGGTGATCATCATCATATCACATCATACATCATCATCATCATCATATCATGCATATCATCATGCCATAGGTGATCATCATCATCATGTCATATCATATCATGCATGGTTCAATTTTCCACTTTTTAACTTTCCATTCGATCACCACATCACCCTTCCTCGGATCACCACTTTCATCTCATATTTTACACTCGTGCCTCATCCTGGCATTGCGAGAAAAACCTCTGGCATTCAGCCATTCCAGGCCACCGGGCATCCGGCCCCCCACATTCTGGGCATCTCGCATCCCAACTGGCATCACGAGGCATCCCCTCGGGCAAAGACCTCCGAGGCTTCCGGCATTTACACTCCCTGGCCGGGCATCCCGCACCCCTACTGGCATCGTGAGGCATCCCCCTGGGCACAGACCTCCAAGGCTTCCGGCACCCCCAACTTTCCAGGCATCCTGAAACTCCCAGGTCCATCCGGCAATGTATCTCTATACATTCCGGGCATTATCATCTGCCACAACAATCTCCTCATTTAACATTATTCATGTTCACCAATTTCGGTCTCAATTTAACATGGCGTATGATGTAATGGAAATCAAAATCATATTCAGCATGGAATTCATACATGCATCTCAGTTCATTGTCATGCATACATCAAGACCTCATCATTCATGCTACATGGTACAATAAAATTTATGGAATTTATGCCAATTAAAATAATACATTTATCACGCCCTTTTTACATTTATTTGAATTTCCAGCTTGTGCCATTTTCAAAAAGACTAAATTTAATATCTATATAATTCCCAAAAATTATAAAAATTAAGGCAAGTGATAATCAAGACAATAGGATAATGATTCCATGCAAAATACATGGCCAAATAGAATTCCACACAAATCCACAATTCACACAAAACAGCATGAAATTTTCGGATGAAATCAGAATACACAGTTTTCAAAATAATTTGATTAAATATCCATACGACCTCCAAAAATTACGAAATTTTACCGAGTTATAGCCAAGACACTAACGTACATTTTTTATGAAGACTTCCAAGTCATATTTTTTCAGATTATTTTCTACAGTCACACGAAGCTTCTGAATCCAACACCGAATCGTCCAGTACATGCGTCTCCGAAATACTGAGTTTTCACCTACCTATCCTTCTTCCTTTCCTCTGAAGTTCGGATATGTTTTACATCAAGACGTTTTCTACACGTTTCATGAAGAGATTTAAGTCAAAAATCCAGAGTATAGTCGTCGTTTAGGTACATGAAGTCTCGGGTGTCCTGTACTACATCTCCAAAATTACCGTCTCCAAGATTCAGTCGATTTACTAGGTTATACTTGTTCATTTTGCTTAAAATTTGAGTATGTTGTATTTTAAGATGTCCCCTACAACGTTCATGAAGAAATCAAAGAGAGATTCTTAGCACAAATCAACATGCAACCACAAATCCATCAAAACGTCAGTGAAATCGTTCCAGATCTGAGGTCTCCGTAGGATGAGAGTTTAACCTCTTAAATCTCCATCATTTTCCACCAAATTTTATTATGTTGTCTTTTAAGACGTTAGATACAACTTTCATGAAGAGATCCAAGTCAAAATCGAACTCTAAACATGCATGCAAGCTCTCACAAGTTTCTGACTCAAACAGTTTATGCGAAAACATTCCAGATCTAGAATTTCCGTAGGATGAGAGTTTGACCCCTCAAATCTCCATAAAAGTCAAAATCGGACTCTAAACATGCATGCAAGTTCTCACAAAGTTCTGACTCATACGGTTTTATACGAAAACAGCATGCAACCAAGAACAAAACACATAGCTTCACTCCCATGCCTCCAAATAATCCTAGATTCCGACCATACATACAAAACATTGGTGCAAGAGTAGGAAGTGGATTCCCAACTTGCCTCTAGACCACACGAACGGCGGCACACGGCGGCGAACACGGCGGCACACGGCGGACGAGCGGCGGCGTCTCCTTCTTCTCTCGGCCTCCCTCTCTCGGCCTCACTCTCCCTCTCTCTCGCACGGTATCTCTCTCTCCCTCTCTCTCACTTGGCCGAAACGGCCACCTCTCTCTCTCTTCTTCCCTTTTATTCCCCCATTTCCTAATCATTTGCAATGATTAGGTTGCCTCACCAATGGCCAATGCATGCCATCCCTCTCTAAGCCAATGCATGAAGACCTCTTGCCACTTGTCTTCATAATGGGCTTTTGGGCTTGCGCCGGCCACTCTTGGGCCTCCTCTTGGCCGGTCGACGGCCCCCTTTCGTGGGCCTAATTGGGCCGACTAGCTTGGCCCTTCAAGGCTTTGGCCTATGGGCCTAAGGCCCATCCTAATAAAATTTAATTTTACTTTTTATACTTTCTTGTATAAATTTTAAATTTCAAATTCCACATGGCCAAAGTTTTGTAACATTTTTATTTATAGAAATTTAGTTTATAAAATGCATGGCCAAGCATAGATTATTATCATTAATCTATCAAATTTAAAATCTCATAGACACAAGCACAAATCACCTAATCTTAAAAGAAGACTAATGGCTAAAGCATAAACCATAGGTAATTTCATTACTTAATTAGAGAACACACCTTATAACTTGACTTTGAATTTTGGGATGCCACAAAAGGCTACCCGCCCACGCGTACAAACCCCGACCGCAGAACCCTACCCTAACGACGACCCAGATTCAACCCGACTCGTAGCCACGACCCGATTCCTTAAAAACCTTACTCGATCGATGACCCGGATCTACCTGACTTCGAACTGTCTTCTTCCCTCATCGACCCGGTTTTGGAGCCTTCAAGATCTGACGATCCGTGGCGGAGGCGGCCGAGCTCGTCTTGGTCTAAGCTCGGGCCTTTGCTGGCACCGCCTTGACCTCGTCCGGCCGGCCGTTGTAACCAATCTCGTCGCTTGTCACC
The DNA here is from genome assembly GCF_016545825.1 of Eucalyptus grandis. Classification (NCBI taxonomy): domain Eukaryota; kingdom Viridiplantae; phylum Streptophyta; class Magnoliopsida; order Myrtales; family Myrtaceae; genus Eucalyptus; species Eucalyptus grandis. Next base: position 43,582 of record NW_024096447.1, read on the forward strand.
ACCTGTCATCGCCGATCATTGTAGATCCGACGTTCACCTGGGATTTCCATCGAATGCCTAGTGGGCACCGGTCGAGAGGGACAAGGTGGAGCTGCTTCAGGCTCAGGATCGCGACGGGGCTCCGAGCTAGCGATAGCAGGGACTCATGGGGGAGGCAAGCTACGTATGATCGGGGGCTGGAACTCACATAAAGCCGATGGCTGCAAGTCTCGGCCTAACGACCCCATCACACATGAATAGACACAAAAATAATAATAATAATAAGGGCGGGCAGCCCTTGCTCACCGCAACAGGGGATGCGGTGTTGGGTGGGTGGTCCGATAGGCCATCGATAGAGTCTGAGCCTTTTTCTCCCTATAACTCGCGGATATGGGTGTCTTCTCCCATTTTATTGCTCGCACTATCTCCCTCTCGGGCTCGCTTGCCGCCGGCCTCCGAGAGTCGTTTGAGCTCGCGACCCGTTTTCTCTCTCGCCCGCTCTTCAATCTTCCCCCGAAGTCTCTCTAGGAAGATTTCTGAGCTAGCTCCCTGCTGTCAATGGAGGTGGTGCACCCCTATTTATAGGCGAAGGGTGGTTCGATCAACGGGCCTTTGGCCACCGGCCTTTAGCTTGTCGAACAGACCCCCTCAGCTGAACCGGCATCCCATCCTTGCTCATCCACCGAGGCACGCTAGGCATTGAAGGTGGCCATTAATGGTGCTTGAGATTCATTATCTCTGGCCGATGTCGACCTACCCCCCTCGATTGTAGGTGCTGCCATGAGTTGCAGGGGATGTGGGGAAGAAGACAAGGGAGGAAGGGGAAAAGGGAGAGAAGGGCTGGGTTGGGTCTTAGGAAAAAGGCCGGGCCCTTAGGGAAAAGAGAAAGAAGAGGGGGCTGGGCGCGAAAGCCAAGCCCCATGCGGCTGCTTCCCCTTTTTGTTTGCTTTTGTTTATTTGTTTTTATTTGTTTATTATCATTTATTATTTATTATTTGAAAAAAAGAGTAATTAAGGCTTAAAAAAACTAATCAAAATTTAGATGTCAACAGCTATCATATATCTAAAAGTCACATTCATTGCAAGAATAAAACATACATGCAGGTCTTTTAGACCTTATTTCTCAATCAATCAAACAAATGAGTGAGCCGTCGGTGGATTACTTATTACCAAAAACATGCCCCATTCACAAACACATGCATTACTAAATGAATAATGTGTTTGCATTTGTGGAGGGTACATGTGATTTTTCAAAGACATCTTTCGAAATCATCTACAAAAAGTTTTGAGACAAAGTGATGTCTCGGCTATGAAAAGCATTCAATTGCCAAGGCTAGCTCGAGGCTTGCATAAATGCACTCACAAACATCGCAGCCATTTTGATTACAATTCAAACTGTGACTTTGATGATGTCAAATCAAGATTTAAAAATGATTGAAAATATTTTAGATTATGAAATATCTAGGTTATGGAACACATTCAATTACTGAAGCTAGCTTAGGGCTCGCATAAATACACTCACAAGCATTGTAGGCATTTTGAATATGATTTAAACTATGACTTTTCTTTAAGCCAAGTCGAGCCTTGGAAAAGAATTTCTTAGTAAATGGTTTTCAGAAACATCACATGTACTAAAGCATTTTTAAATTTAATTTGAAAAGAAGACCCGTTAAAAATAATTTAACAATGAATATTGAGATGTTTAAAGAAACTTTCATGAAGATGAAATGACCTAGGTTCATGCACGAACTAACCTAGGAAGTTTACCTAAACAATCACAATCAAGTTCATATTTGAAAATTTCAGAATAAGCATGTAAAAACAGCAAAATTAGGCAATGCCTAATGACAATTTGGCAATGAAAAACTTTCCTAACATATATGATAGGATAACAAACAACTTTTGTGAATAAATTTTTCCTATATGGGCTACACATGATTTTACAAAAATTAGACAACAAGCAACAACATGTCAGAAAGTTGTCAAAACAGTTGAACATTCAGTCAATATAGCAAGGATTTATCCTATCAAAACAAGTATAAAAATCATAATATTTTCACACAACATAGCCAACATGTTGAAAAACGGGTTTTATTACGAGGCCAAGTATAGAATTCTTATGAAAAAAATAGAACAAAAATGTCAAAGGTCTATTCAAATAGGGGTTAGAGTAAGGGTCCAAATTTGATCCTATGTCTAGATTTTGATCTAGTTTTTAAAAAAAATGGAAAGTGGTCCATCGATGAGCAATCTGCGTGAAATTAATGGCATTGGAAACCTCTAAGTATGCCTTACGACATCCTAGAAGGGCTCGAGTCCAAACTAGGTCAATTTGGTATACTAAAAGTGAGATCTCTAAAGGTATGTGTGTTAGTAACTAAGAAAAACAGAAGACGAGCATGCATTAAAAAACCTCAAAGTCATTCAAATAATGTACAAATGGCATGAAGGAATCACATGGGACATAGGATTGGATGTGACGGAAAATTTGGATAATCATCTAATCATAAATCATCATGCAAGAATGCCATACAATTCAAGGATATTATGAAACAATTAAAGATTCCTAATGATATGCTTAGGACTCCTAAAGGCGATGGACACTTTTATGATACAAATTTAACATACGAAATGATGCTCAAATGATATGGCCTAAACATGTATGCAAACTTTACAACATGTGATTCAATTGTCAGGAAGGCATAATAGCAAGATTTGGACTCTACATGACTCAAAGAAGCATGACAATGTGTATTTACGGTAAGGTTTCGTTTCAGCATTAACTCCACAAGACATGCTTGATTTCAGCCATCTCAAGACATATAAAAATCCTACAAAAAATCCCACAAATAGAACATCCAATGAGGAACATTTCTCGTCAGAGTTCAAAACCTAAATGCAATCGCATGAGCCATAGCAAAAATGGTCAAACAGAGATACATAATATTGCTACAACATCCTTCCCAATTAAGTTATGCAATTGGCACACTAGACAACATCAACACTTTGCAAATCATGCATCAATTGAACACATACAATATGTAACCACTGGGGTTTGCCCCAATGGCCACCCTTCCAATATGGAAGGGGAAGGTGGGGGCTTTAAATCCCCACCTTCTCAGAGGGGTTGGGGTGGGGACGAATTAGTTTCAAGCGTGGGTTTCGACTCCCATGCCCTACAATGAGGTAGGGCAAAAGTCTGAGAGTGAGAGTTAGAATAGGAGTAGAGTAGGACTGACAAAAAAAAAGAACATATACAATATGTATTTCATCTTTCACACAGGACTTGAGACCAAACAAACTCATTTATAGACTCAATTTCACTAAAACACAATTTGGAATAGTGTGGGGCAGATTATCCTATGTTCAGGACTATGCCATTTTGACCTAGTTAAACACATCTAAAAATTCCGAAAAAATTACAAAATGTTTTCACATAATTACAAGCAACTTTCATGGAGGAAAGTTCCTCAAAAAATTAACATAGAGATCACTAAAAAAAAGACAAAGTCACAAATTAACATAGAGCAGATTGACCTATGCTAAGATCTGAGTGGTTTTGACCTAGCTAATCATGTCCAAAAATTCTATAAAAAAATATACAACATTATTAAGACAATAACAAACAACTTTCATGAAGGAAAGTTTCTCCAGAAATCAACATAGAAAAAAACTGAAGGCGGAACAGGAATAGAATTGAAAACTAACTTAAACTCCTACAGATTCACTCATCTTTAGAGGTGTGTTTTGACACTCGATTGGGGCGTGCAACCCATTGATTCGAAGCTAGTGATGTGTGTTTTAAAAGTCTAAGAAGACTCGAGTTTAGATAAGGTCATTTTGGACCTCATTTTGGCCAAATAGTCAAATTAGTCCTATAGCTATGAAAATTGCAGATCCAAACCAAATCAACCTCAATAATTCATAATCATTCAAGAACACCCATCCATAGAAAATCAACACCCCAATTCATTCATCATATATTTTCCTAAAATTGAACCCTAATCCTGGTTGATTAATCATACCTCGCTTCACGAGGTTCATGTTGGTGTTTCATGAATCATGTATAAGAAAATTAACGAAATAAACGCAGCGGAAACAACTATATATATTACACATGATTCTCCTTAGGCGTTGTTCGTGCGTTTTAATCAAAAATCTAAACATAAAAGGGAGTTAAATGAAATACCTCTTGAAGCGCGCTTTGAAACAAGTCGGTTCGGATGTTCTACAGTACGAGTCCCACAAGCGTCGGACCTCTAGTTCAGACACACCAACAACGAACGTTGAACGGAAGAGAGAACTTTCGGATATCCACCACTTCGATCGTGCTAGCAATCACGTGGAAAGAATCCGTCGTATTCTTGGTGTATAGTAGTCACGGCCCGAACGAGAGAATTGTTTCTCTTCCTCGTGTCTCAAAGACAAAAGAACACGCACGCACTTTGCTTTCTATTTTCAGCAAAGCATCACTGATTTCTCGCTTGTGTTTCTCTCGAACAAAACCAAAAACACACTAACTCTTTTCTCTGTTTTTCAACAACACTTTTAACTCTCGTCCCATCTCTCATTTTATATTAAAAAAAATGACCAGCAACGGTTGCTGATCAATGGACGATCAGCAACCGTTGTTGATCGTCCATAGTGGACGATCGTGCATGAGCGGTTGCTCATGCACGATGGTCGTGCATGAGCAACCGCTCATGCACGAACGTGGCATGATGGTCAGCGGTTGCTGACCATCAATGCTACGTGCATAATGGTCAGCAACCGCTGACCATTACGCTCGTGCATGTGCACGAATTCGTGCACATGCATGAAGCTTTACTTTTTTTTTTTTTTTAATTATTTATTAATAAGTTAATTTAGGGCATACTACTACTAACAATCTCCCACTTGCACTAAAGCCAACTTGTTTGGTATGTTAACATATATTGACTTTGGGCATGCGTGTGCATCATATGCAAGTAGGCTCGTGACTATAATACAAATTAAATTAAATCTCATTTAATTTAATTTCAAATCGACTCAATTCGATTGCAGTAATTGCAAACACATTCGCAATAATATTTCTCTCTTGTTCCACGTCATCCTAGTTGTTTATGGTGTGTGACATCCCTAGGTTCATCAGTAAGCTGGTAGTAAGACTTGTACTAACACATTAGTACTCCCAAAATAATTAATTGTCCCGATTAATCTTTAGGTCCTACAAGCCATGATTGATATCTAACAATATGTCATGGCTACACAGATAGTGTGAATGTTTTAATAACACAATGAACCTATCAGCTTTGGTTACGGTGTAATTCAATCCCTCCATCTTACTATGTCCCAATCAAACAAAGACCGTGGAAATTTGTGAAGTCACCAATTCAATCATATGCACAAATCTAATTGACATATATTTTATTTGAGATATAAACAATTTATTCTCGGTTACAACCCCGGCCGAGGATTTCAATGCAAAGTGTCACAATTAGATCGCATAGGACATCATTATTATACCTTGCATGTAATAAGGAAACAGATTTCATATTGCGCACACGTGTAACTTCACATATGAACAAAATATGACCATCAGGTACAAAGATGGATCAACGACTCGACATTACGTGCACTTGTAAACCATAGTTATTCGACATATAATTTAACACTGTGCCTCAAGTCTAAGAATTATTTACACAAGACCAAAGCATGAACAATTAGACATTGACCACGCTAAAAGCTTACATGTTGCTAATCGTTTGATATGCGTCACGTTTAATGAACTTGTCTAATACAAACACCCGTGTTCTAACTCAGGCATCATAATACCTAATGAAATGCGACTCAGGTATCGACATGCGACTCATCATTTTCTTAAGTATCCAATACTTAATAGTGAAGTTATGAACACACCGGTCTCAACAGGATTATTAATATCCACTCAATAATCCATCGATCGGGAACGATTTAAAGATTCAGTCTAACTATGAACCCGTCACATATATTCTTGACGTCTCAAGAATAGGTCTAGTTGCAACTGATCTTATGGAATCATTCATCAATATAAAATAATTTTACAAATGAATGAATACGTCATTGACATTAATTAAATAATAATAATGAAAGTACAACTGAAATCCCTAATATGTAACTATTACATAGCAACTTTAGGGCATACATCTAACAATTTCTCACTTGCACTAAAGCCAACTTGTCTGGTACCTCAAACCCATTTTGTCAATATGTCTTTCAAAAGAAGATTGAGGTAAGGCCTTAGTGAAGGGATCTACCACGTTTTCTGCTGAGGCAATTTTCTGCAAGGCGATATCACCTCTCCCAACAATTTCTCGATGAGATGGAAGCGTCTCTCAATATGCTTGGACTTGGTGAGACCTTGGCTCCTTAGCTTGAGCTATCGCCCCATTGTTGTCACAAAACAATGTGATCGGTTGCTCAATTGAAGGAACGACTCCAAGTTCAGAAATAAACTTCTTCATCCAAGCGGCTTCCTTTGCTGCTTGAAGCAGCTACATACTCGCCTCGGTGGTGGAATCGGCGGTTATGCTTTGTTTGGAACTTTTCCAACTAAGCGCACCACCATTGAATGTAAAGACAAACCCAGATGTAGACTTATAATCATTAGGATCCGATTGAAAATCGGAATCGTATAAGCTACAACTTTAAATTCTCCTTCTCCATATATCAAGAATAAATCTTTAGTCCTTCGCAAGTACTTAAGAATATTCTTGATTGCTATCAATGCTCTTCTCTGGATCGGGACTGATATCTGCTGGTAATACTTACAGCATGCGCAACATCAGGTCTAGTACATAGCATAGCATACATTATGCTTCCAATAGCGGATGCATATGGTATCTTTGCCATCCGCTCTCTTTCTTCGGGAGTGTTGGGACACATCTCCTTAGAAAGACGGATCCCTTGCCTAAAAGGCAATAATCCTCTCTTGGAACATTCCATGTTAAACCGTGTTAACACTTTGTCTATGTACGTAGATTGTGAGAGGCCAATCAATCGTCTTGATCTATCTCTATAGATCTTGATACCTAAAATGTAGGTTGCCTCTCCTAAATCTTTCATGGAGAATTTCTGTGACAAGAATAGTTTTATCGATGATATCATTGGTACATCATTTCCAATCAAAAGTATGTCATCGACATACAAAACCAGAAATGCAATTGCACTCCCACTGATCTTCTTATATACACAAGGTTCATCCGGATTTTTGATGAAGCCAAACGATTTGACTACCTCATCAAAACGGATGTTCCAACTTCTGGAGGCTTGTTTGAGTCCATAAATGGATCTCTTAAGCTTACACACCTTATGTTTTTCACTATTGGATTCAAAACCCTGTGGTTGTTCCATATAGATGTCCTCTTCGAGAAAACCATTTAGAAAAGCCGTTTTGACATCCATCTGGAATATCTCATAATCAAGGTGTGCAGCTATAGCCAACATAATCCAAATGGATTTTAGCATGGCCACAGGTGAGAAAGTTTCGTCATAATCAATTCCTTCTTTTTGACGATATCCTTTCGCCACCAGCCGTGCTTTGTAAATTCCAATTTGACCTTCAACATTCATCTTCCTCTTGAAGATCCATTTACAGCCAATTGGTACAATACCATCAGGTAAGTCAGTCAAGGTCCAAACCTCATTGGAATACATTGAATCCATTTCGGATTTCATGGCCTCTAGCCATTTACCGAATCGATGTCCAACATCGCCTCCTCATAGGTTTTAGGATCACCGGGTTGATCACTATCATTCACAATGAATAATGGTTCAATATGATCAACCGAGTGTCTATAACGAGTAGGTGGGCGAGACGTTTCGCACTTCTCCTAAGAGGTTGTGTATCGAAGCTCCCCTTTGAATCGAGAGATTGGTATCGAACTCGGTTGTTTGGCACTTCATTATTTTCTTCTTGTAAGACTATTTTCCGAGCACCACTTTCTTGGATGAACTGATTCTCCAAAAAGAAGTGTGCTTGCATACCAAAATTCTTTGGTTTGAATGAAAATAGAAATAATATCCAAGAGTTTCCTTTGGATATCCAATGAAGCGACCTTGTTCAGATCTTGCCTCCAATTTTTCCATTTTCAGCTTTTTCACGAAAAGCTGGACAACCCCAAATCTTAATATGATTAAGACTAGGTTTCCTACTATGCCATATCTCATAGGGCGTAGTTGGAACAGATTTGGACGGCACTCTATTCAGTATATATACAGCAGTCTCAAGGGCATATCCCCAAAGGGATATTGGCAAATCGGTGTAACTCATCATAGACCGTACCATATCTAATAAAGTACGATTTCTTCGTTCAGATACACCATTATGTTCGGAGTTCCGGGAGGTGTCCATTGTGATAAAATGCCATTCTCTTTAAGAAAGTCCAGGGAATTCAGTACTAAGGTATTCACCTCCTCGATCCGATCGAAGAGCCTTAATACATTTTCCTGTTTGTTTCTCAACTTCAGCCTTGAATTCCTTGAACTTTTCAAAGGATTCAGATTTATACTTCATGAGGTATAAATAACCATACCGTGATCGATCATCGGTGAAGGTAATGAAGTAATTATAACCACCTCTAGCAGATTCATTAATTGGTCCACATACATCTGTATGTATTAATTCTAATATGTCACAGCTCGCGCACTTTGTCCCACAAAAGACGCTTTGGTCATTTTTCCTAGAAGACATGCCTCACAAGTCGAGTATGACTCAAAATTTGAAGGATCAATGTATCCATCATTACTCAACTTGTTAATTCTGTCTTCTCCAATATGACCTAATCGGAGATGCCAAACATACTTTTTATTTGGACCGTCTCTAGGGCGTTTATTAGTTATGGCATTTATATCAATTCTATTTTGCTTATTGACATTGGTAATCGCATTACCGGACATTGTAATGGTGTAAAGATTATTGGTTAATAAGCTAGAACCAACACATATTCTATTATGATAAATAGAACATACATCATCAGCAAAAGAAAATTCATAATTCTCTTTACCCAAACGAGGTACAGAGATGATGTTCCTAACAGCATTCTTATAATGCAAACAGTTCTTTAAAACCATTACATGTCCGAAGGGAAACATAAACGAAAAGTCCCTATAGCTAATGCAGCAACTCTTGCTCCATTGGCAAACGTCGAGACAATCTCATTTCGCCTTAACATCTCGCTTATTTCCAGATTCTGCAAAGACATACAAATATGTGAAGTTGCAGCAGAATCTAGAACCCATGAGCTGGATTCAGCACTAACCATAAGATTGGTTTCAATAAGCATAGACACCATACCTTCATAAGGTCGGTTCTTGGGCTTGACCTTCAAGCTCGCGAGGTACCTCTTGCAGTTCCTCCTCCAAGTGCCCTTTGACACCACAGTAATGACATTTCCCTTTATCAATCATGGGTTTTGGTTGCACAACAGGTTTGGCAGGCCTCTTCCATTTATTCTTCTTTAAAACAGTCTTACCCTTTGAAGAAGAAGCCTTAGCCATAGCCACTACATTTGGCCTCGTGTTATGCATTTCCTTCTCATAAACTACCAGCATGCTATGTAACTCAGCAAGAGTTTTCTCCATCTTATGCATGTGGAAGTTTTGGACAAAACCAGAAAAGGAATCGGGTAAAGATTGGAGGATCAAATCCTGGCTAACTCATTGTCCATAACGAGATTCAGCCTAGCCAATTCTTCAATGTGCCGAGATCATTTTCAAAGCATGATCATTAACAGATGATCCTTCAGCCATCCTCATACGGTACAATGCCTTAGATATCTCATATCTAGAGGTTCGACCATTCTCATCAAAGTATTCCTTTAAGTGCAAAATGATCAACCCAGCATCTTCCATAGATTCATACTTCTTCTGTAATTCATTATTCATAGAAGCAAGCATATATGACCTAACTTTTAAGTCATCATCACGCCACTTATCATAAGTAACACGCTCCTCTTGGGTCCCACCCTCGGGAAAGGAGGTTGGCATCTTTTCATCAAGCACATACCCAATTTTTCTGAATTGAGAACAATTCTCAAATTCCTCACCCATCAGTGAAATTGGGTCCAGTCAAACAATTCTTGTCAAGTATAGAAGCGAGTGGGTTTGTGGTCACCATTTTCAGAGTAATAATATATCTGTTGCAGAAAATAAATTGTTAGCCATTGTATCTTTCAAAATAACTATTTCATTTTGGCCTTTAAATGAAATAGATCCTCCCACTAAATTTATATTCGAATCCCATACTCCTTAAGATGGGAAGCGGTAATCTTCGTTGGGTAAAGATTACTAGTGGGGATTGGAGTCCCACTAGCCCAAAGTCCACCTCACCTAACAGTTATTGGTGTCCTATGAACTTAGTGAGTGAACCAGCTTGTTCAACGCATCATATGCGAGTCCCAATCATAACTTCGGCCTCTAGACCATGAAAGCCTCACCTAACAGTTATTGGCATCATGATCATAGTTAAGTCTAGCCCATCGTCTCATGCAAGTATTGAAAACACAAATAATTCCCTCACCTAACAGTTATTGGAAATCATTTGGCTCCAACCCCACAGCATCATATGCATAATGGAGTGGTCCAATATTATAAATGGTAATTAACCCTATGTATCCATAACCGGTTAGTTAACCACTATAATATTGGATCAAACCACGACGATGGAAGGCCACGAGTCCGAAACCCGTTTCGACTTAATATTCTTTGTAAGGAGATTTGGGTCGTTATTAACGGTCTCACTTTGCACATTAACCGGTTTAACATGCACGATACCATAAACACAATAAATAAATAGATATCACATAATATCTATCCTATGTGGTGATCATGGAATTATGGTTCAATGGGTCTCGAGCCAAAGAGACCCATTTAGCCATTTTAATGTTTTAATTATATGGACCTGCTCTTCACTTTTTCTTCAATCTTTGAACTCTTCAAAGACCGGGCCCAGAGAGCTCACCGGTTTAATGGCTCCTCCAATGGCTCCTCCAATGGCTCCTCCAATCTTGTAGTATTTACATCAATAATTGAAATACTACACTATACTTAAATTACATTTCGTAAAAATAAATATAAAAGAAGGACGCAGACTCCATTTAATAATTACATCCCCAAAAAGAATACTGTAATCATCATACATTCATCCATACAACAATCACAACAATTAGGGATTTTTCCATGATCACCACCCTTCCTTACGAGCCATAAATTCAAAATTTAAAGCTCTGGAAGACATGCATAAAATTCTGCATATCATTTGCAAAATATAAACATCAAGTATAACAAGTTATAAATTTTTGATTCAAAATTGATTTAGTTCTAATTTTTTTTGCTTAGTTGATTAAATTTATCACATAAATTAATCAACTTCTATAGGCCACATAAGAGTAAGAGAACCAATTCTCTTAACAAAAATAAATTGGCCATTAGAACGCAAAAACATATTTGAACTATAAATCAATTAAACGCACGAAACGCCTAAGGTTGGCTCTGATACCACTGTTGGTGTTTCATGAATCATGTATAAGAAAATTAACGAAATAAACGCAGCGGAAACAACTATATATTTTACACATGATTCTCCTTAGGCGTTGTTCGTGCGTTTTAATCAAAAATCTAAACATAAAAGGGAGTTAAATGAAATACCTCTTGAAGCGCGCTTTGAAACAAGTCGGTTCGGATGTTCTACAGTACGAGTCCCACAAGCGTCGGACCTCTAGTTCAGACACACCAACAACGAAGTCGAATGAAAAGAGAACTTTCGGATATCCACCACTTCGATCGTGCTAGCAATCACGTGGAAAGAATTCGTCGTATTCTTGATGTATAATAGTCACAGCCCGAACGAGAGAATTGTTTCTCTTCCTCGTGTCTCAAAGACAAAAGAACACGCACGCACTTTGCTTTCTATTTTCAGCAAAGCATCACTGATTTCTCGCTTGTGTTTCTCTCGAACAAAACCAAAAACACACTAACTCTTTTCTCTGTTTTCAACAACACTTTTAACTCTCGTCCCATCTCTCATTTTATATTAAAAAAAATGACCAGCAACGGTTGCTGATCAATGGACGATCAGCAACCGTTGCTGATCGTCCATAGTGGACGATCGTGCATGAGCGGTTGCTCATGCACGATGGTCGTGCATGAGCAACCGCTCATGCACGAACGTGGCATGATGGTCAGCGGTTGCTGACCATCAATGCTACGTGCATAATGGTCAGCAACCGCTGACCATTACGCTTCGTGCATGTGCACGAATTCGTGCACATGCATGAAGCTTTACTTTTTTTTTTTAATTATTTATTAATAAGTTAATTTAGGGCATACTACTACTAACAGTTCAAGACCAAGATCGTTACCTTTATTGCATTTTTGTCGATTTTGATCACAATTGATCTGGTCAAACCCTCCAGATTAATTCTCAATCTTCAAAATCATGATCGGGCTGTCACGAACCACCACGGAACTAGCTAGACCACCAGCAGTAAAAGAAATCAGAATCTGTCTAAATCTAGATCGGTTTTGATGTCATGGAAGAAATCGGATTACTATAGCTCTTCCAGTGACCGATCGACGAGGTCTTGACCATAGTTTGGTGACTAATAGGCCTGGAAATAGATTGGGAATGACGGCTTGATCTTTGAATAGCAGCTAGTCACTGATTCGGGCGATTGAAGAAACTAGTATGATTTGGACCGGTTTGAGATTATTATGAAAATCACTTCGATTGGAGGCCTTCTGATCTTTGTCCAAGTAGATTCTAGCCACTAGGACTTTAGGACGAGCTTATGAGACCAATTGACAAGCTTTGGAGCATTGATAAGCCATTGGACCATCCGATTCAGCTATGGAACCGATCAATTTGGATCATCGGCTTGACCTTTGGTGGTGGAAATTAGGCTCAAGTAGGCAAATGCAGGGGCTACCGAATCTAACTATTGATCCGATCAGCCTAAGGGAGAAAAGACGAAGGTCAGGAATCGTTGTGCGATGATGAGGACTACTAGCGGGGCCTGAACCAGTGACAGTGGTCTCGCCGAAGAGAGATCCAACTAGACCACGAGAGAGAGAGAGAGTTTGGTCAAAAGATTTGAGGGAGAAGAGAGAGGGAGATATTGAGGAGATATATAGAGAGAGATTTTGTGCTGAATGAGCCTCCCTAAAAAATGGAGGGAAAATGGATATATATCCCCTCCAAATCAAGCAATTTCGGCCGTTGATTCGATTAAATAGTTGAAAATTTGATCCAACGGTCAAAATTTTATTTTAAAGGCTGGATCATGATCTTGAGGTGTCGGGTAATCTATCTAGTGAGTTTGATTTGCAAAAATTCGAGCCAAAATCGAGAATTGTGTCGAAATGTTCAATTATGGGTTAATTTGCAATTTGATGAAAATCATTGATCAATCTATAAAATTTTGAAAAATTAATACATACGTGAATTGACATCGAAAGGATCCCAGAACTAGTCGTCAGAGGTAGGAATCGGTTGGCAAGGGGCAGAATCGATCGGACCAGTTCGGTCCGGTTTGTCCAGTTTTGACTGCTTCTTGATTGATTTGGTCCGATTCTGGCCATTTTGCTCATTTGTGACCCCTGTGGGTTCATAATTTATGCAATTTGATCTCTGAAGGACCAAATTGAAAAGGAAATTTATCATTTTTAAGAAGATATTGGCCTATTGTGATTCAATTAAGATAGTTAAACCTCATGAACATGATCTAGGGGTCTTTTATTGACCTAATTGAATTATTATCATGAAAGTCAATGGGTCAAAACCATGACTGCTTTGAATTGGGTCTAAAGGGCTAAAATAGTTAAATTTACAATTCAATGGGCAAAATTAAAAATTATGTAAAATTGAATTCAATTAATGTCACAATTGCCTTATCTAATGAACTACTGATATATAAGATCACTTATCACATTCGAATTGGCCTTAAATTGAAGCGCTCGAGCTTTTGTGAAAAATGGATATAGGCCCAATATCCAAATTAGACCTAGATTTATAAAATTAAACTATAGCTATGAATGGGTCAATTCAAATTTTGATAGTTGAAACTTAAGTGCTTGACTTTCTTATGCTCGGAAGGATAAAATTCTTCAAATTGATAAGTTTTAGTGTGAATATCTCAAAATCAATTTCGAATTTGGACTTATCTTAAGGAAAGAGTAAGAAACAATTGTTCATTTGCAAGTTATGAATTATCGATTTTGGTCCCCTAATTAGAGCTAAAAATGGTAATTTGCATTTTGACTTGGGAAATCGCGAAATTTAATGCACTAGCGGATTTAAAATGATCCATAAACCAAATGTTGAAGAAGGAATTACACCTAATCAAGACTACATCGACAAGACTTTGTAACATCATCGATTTCGACCACTATTTCGGCCCGACTAGTAGGCCAAAGATTGGTATGCCACTGGCGGGACTGAGCCATGAGCCGGCCTCAGAGTCGGTCATGAGCTAGATGGCCTATTCGGGAATCAGAAACCCAAGGATTGGTTATATAGTATTTGACCATAAGAATCGATTGTGGGATGATTCCACACCACCACGAATTGATGGATGATGATGGCTCGACCTTGCCCGGTCATTGTACTAGTCGCAAGTAATTCCACCCAGTTATTGTACCTATCATGAATGATCATGGACCAATCCAATTCGACCGTGAGTTGAGGCGGATTGATCGATCCTACACGATTACATGACAACCGAGAATCGACCATGGATCAAATTAACTCAACGTGGTTTAGTGTCAGGCTGGCCATAACTTGTGGCACAGGACCCTAGACTAACCTGCGGACTAACTAGAGGACCGGTTGACCATTCCAAGGCCTGACCCTTATACCCCGTTACGAGCCTTTTCTTGATAAAGGGGAAATCTGAACTGGGTTTTACCAGTTAAGCTCGGTTGCATTCGGCTTTATCCAATCATGGCTTAAGCACGAACCTCGGGCTAAATAAGGTAATCGATCGTTGTTGGACTCGATTGACTCCCGCCCAAAGAGATGACCTTCTAACTTGATATTTCCAATGGTGTATTTAATGTCCTTAGAAGGTAGCTTATTAATACATGATGATTAAGTAGGACACTTTGCCCCATTAGCTTTACTCTTGAAATGTAATCATTAAATTTTGGATGGTTATATGTTAAAGGGGGTGAGTCATAAGCTCATTAATGGTAGGGAGTGACTCATAGCCTAGAAAAATGATGATAAGGGATCTTGAAGATCAAGTAGAGTGCCACACATTCTCCTTAGGCTTGCCACTTAAGGTTCCATAAGTTTTGACTCTTTAGATTCTCGAAATCCCTAGACTTTTTCCGTTTTCCAATTTTACAGAGCTCTTTGTACTTCTAATTTGGAGAAAATTCCTTCATGAATGTTGTTCAAAACATCTTAATATATAACATACTTAGATTTCAGATTTTTGTGACATCCCAAATTTCACCGACCTTCATTAGTGTAATCAGAATCATTAGGAACTTAGATTAATTTAGATTGGCCAGAAAGTGAACCCGATGGACTGTGAGGAATGTGTGGGCTCGAGAAGTAAGCGGGCCACATGAATTTTAGAATTGGGTTTGATAAGCCGAATGGAAGAGCTGGGCTTGGGCTTAACTTAGAGCGGGCCAAGATTTAGAATTGTTAGACCATGTTCGTTGTAGTTTGAGCTGTTGGGCCAAAGATCGATATTTAGGCCCAAGTGATTTTATTTTCAATTAAGTCTATAGATTATAATAATTTGATTAGTGATTGTAATGCCAAAGTAAATTTCTAATTTTAACGTTTCTTGTGATAAATTCTTTATAGACTAACACTAAATAGTTAATATGTCATATAATGTCGTAACTTTGTAAAATTACAAGAGGATTGAAATCAAGTGAAATCAAAAGGGAATTAAATGAAAAACAATAGATACAAATGAACAGACTAACGATATGGATTAATTGTTAATGGATGGCAAACGACAGATGGCAAAATGGTTATGCATGGAAGCCACGACACCCCCTTCTCTCTTCGCATCACCCACGGTTTTCCTATTTCCACTAAACCAAAAACAAGCAAAGGAGACATCATCATTAGATTTGCTAATGATTAGCCTAGCCTAGGGAGGAGACCATAGCCCCGTTTCCCCTCTTAACTCTCGTAACCTCTCTCTCTCTCTCTCTCTCTCTCTCTCTCTCTCTCTCTCTCTCTCTCTCCAAAAACCGAAACCCATCTTCTTCTTCTTCTCGTTTTCTCTCTCGGACGAGCAGCGACAAGTGAGAGAGAGATTTCTTGTGAGAGGGTGAACAGCGAGAGGAGAAGAGGAGAGAAGGATCGTCCTCAACCGTGCACGCGTGTTGCCGCCGTCGACGCCGCCCATCTTCGTCGTCGTTGAGTCACGCACGAGGTCCCGAGCTTCCTGTTTTGTTTGCCGATCAAGCTTAGGAGTGAGGCAAGTAGAAGTTCATTAATCTATGTTATGCATGCTATGATTATCTGGTGAAGTGCTGGTAGATTTGAGAAAACGCTGAAATGGAAACTGCATGTTGGGTTTTTGGATGATTGAGATGAAGATTGAATGCCGATCTGTGGAGGATTAAATGGGATATTGCTGTTTTGTGTTGGATGAGTACTAGATTGAAGCTACCAGTCATTGCATGTTGCATTAGGGTCTTGCATGTCTCGAAAATTGAGTGTAAGATGGTTGTGTTGGTCGAGCAAGGTGTAGTGGTGGTTGCCGAGTGAGGAAGAGTGATGTATGTTGTGGTAGGTGAGCTGAAGTGTGAATATTTTCCTTGTATCGAACTGTGGAAGGTTTTTAATAAGAGTAAAAACTTACTGTGACTAACCTTAAACGTGTTGGTAAGAGTATTTACCTTGAACCAGTAAGCTGTACTGTAGAAGACAGCCTGTCCTTTGATGATTTCACGAATTTTCTGTAATTTTATAGATAGAATTGGACTTCGAACCCTTAATGAAAGTTTAAGGATACATCCTTAGGAATAACATATAAAAATTTGAGAACAATAGGACAATAGTTAGATGGTGAAACAAATTTTCTTCTGTAGGTACTAAATCTGAAAGTTACTGCAGAATTTTGAACAAAACAGCAAACTATTACTCTTTATACACAACGAATATGACTTAGTGTCCTTCACAAAATTTCTTCCTTTAGATCTCATATATAACATACCAAAATTTTATAATTTTCTGAGTTCATTTAGGGGTTATTCCGAAATTGTTACTAAAACTGTGCATTCTGACGTTTGAGCTGTTTTATTCCGAATTTGCTCAATTTGTCCCAAAGGTGAATGAATCTTGAGTTGTTATTTGAGATGATGATATTGAAATTCAGCATATCATGCAATATTGAGATTTGATGAAGACTCATGGGACATCTTGTCATTGCATCGAAAAGTGATTTTGATATTAAGATGTTAATTGTTACTGTTGGACCCTCGGGTCAACGATGCCCCGGGAGTCGGGATGCCCAGAGGTTCGAATGAGTCGATGCCCTTTGGATGCCTGGTTGTATTATGAATACATGCCCAGAGGTTTTCCCTGGGAGCATCGGGATGCCCGGTTGTATGCTTGTCGGTACGTAAATCCGGAGGTTAGGGGTAACCATGTCTATGACCCCCATTGATTCCTCGTGATGCTAGGTGGGGTGCGAGATGCCTGGGGGTGTAACATAATACACTCCAGATGCCCGGTTGTATTTTGAATACATGCCCGGAGGCTTCCGCGATGCCATGGTTGGGTGTGGAATCCCAAAAGGATGCAAGCGTTGGTCCTCTGGGGGATGAAACCTTTTGAATATTAAAACTGATGATTCTACTAAGTGTGCGTGTGGTCTGGTTATAGGACTGAATTGTATGGCATGGAATGTGACGTGTCATAACAGTTTGGCCCTATGATCAGGACTTGTGTAACTGGACATGATGCATCTTGAGGGTTTCGAAATTGTACTTGCCATTGCAATAAAGAATTTCATGATTTTGATGCATACTTATCTTTTGATTACCTGTTTTTGTCTATCTTGCATGAATCTGGATATTAATGTACTGCGTAATATAGCCTAATGAATCTTTTACTGCTGAGTGGTTATACTCACCCCGTTTGGGGACTAACATTTCAGACTAGATAAGATGCCTCTGCTGTCACCGCCACCAGCAAATGGACCGAATGGTTGGATATGACCGTGAGGAGGAGGACAGCAAAGGAATGAACTTTTGGACGCCGACACTGATTGATGGACTTTAAGTATGCAACTGTTGGAAAAGATGTCGGTCATCTTTTGAAGTATAGCCAAGTATAGAAGACCTTGGCATTTTGATGTACCGACTAATGATGTCCATCAAGTTATGTAAATAAAAGTGTTCAGCTTTTACCTATGAAAATGTTTAGTTGGTGTGCATTGTTTTCTGAATATAGGGAAGGGAGTTGTTGGATACGCTTCCGCTATATGAACTGTGCAGGGACTGATAGAAATGATATAAACCCCCAGGATTTATGGACTTATCAAATTTCTATGGTATCATAGTAATAAACTTTCAGGTTCAGAGCAAGTGATCTGTCGCGACCCTAACGAATTGGGGGCCGTTTCGGGGGTGCCACAATTTTTCTGAGATGAAATGGTTTGGACGATGGTCCAATCAATTACCATATAGAAATTGCCCGATGTAGTAAAAACAGTGACCATATTGCCTTCTTTATTTTTTATAAAAATTTCCCTTTTGAATTTGAACATGCTTCCTTCACAAAAGATTGAAAGGACATCCATTTATAGAACATATAGAAATTTCAAATAGTTTTGTGAATATTTGGATTTCTAAATGAGTCTGTCTCCCCGACTGTTGAATCTATTCGACGGATGAATTTTTGGGTTGTGTTGAGTGATTTACTGCTCTTTCCACAAAACGAATTGAACTTGGTTTTCTTCATGAAAAATGTCATTTAGTGTCTTATCTACAACATATTAAAAAATTTATAATTTTTCGAGCCCATTTGATAGGTTAATGACACTAATTTCGGAAATTGCTTGAAACTGTTTTCACCTCAGGATAAGGGAGTCACGCCCAACTTGAGGAGCAAGGCTAATCTAGAGTTTTCTCAATTTAGGATAAGGATGCATTAAATATCTTGGACTCTAGTTCTTCAATGCCAAGTTGAGGTGTCCCTCAAAGGAATAGGCCATAATGCCTCCTAACCTAAACACTTGGAGAGCAAGTTTGTTATATGAAGATATATAGCATAATGATTACTCAAGATCCAAACATTAAATGGGAGAGGCTTAGTCATTGGCTTTGGCGTCCCCATAATAATTACATGCAATTATTTCATGATGACTCAACGCTTAGATGGACAAATGGAAAGATGAGCAAGTGTCACCCCTAGGAACTAGACTCGCCACCCATCTCTTTAGCTTACCACCTCCTCGACCTAGATTGTCCACCTACATGAAGATGATTGGTCCATTTGGAAAGATCATTATGAGGGGTTTGCATATATATAGAGGCCTTCCCTCCCCTCATTTCCACACCATCTCATCTTCCTCCCTCACTCTCTCGACCTCACCCTCGCCATCGCCCTCTCTCTTTCTCGTGGCCACGCCCTCTTACTTGTTTGCCAATTTGCACATTGCTTGGTCACCTAGGCCGTTCCATGAAGTGGAGTAAGTAGAACTTACTAATATTTGGCTAGGACGTTGTGTTATGCTATTCCGAGTGTGTGACAAATCCTTGACTGAAGTTGGTTGGCTTGTTGTTGCTGAGGTTAGGTTGTGTTTGCTTGGAGTGGTTTAGACTTTGATCCTTGATTGAATTCGGTTCTTGTTTGTTGCGCTTGGTTCATGCTTTGGCTTGAATTGCTTTGTAAGAAGTCTGATTCTTTGTACTTGTTTGATACGCTTTGGTCATGCTTTGACTCAAACCGATTCGAAAAGCTTTTTTGTGAAAATTTGTTATTTCCTTACAAAACTATTTCCAACTGTTTTCACAAGTGCATTTTCTAGTTCATGCCCTAAGCTCTAAATAAGGGTTTTGTCGGCCTTGATGTATGTGGGATCAAGACTGATTAGTCCTTTCTTAGTCTTAATGCGATATTAAGGCGTATCATTCCCGAGCCAACTTTGGTACTTGGTCGGTGAACATGTCGCAACGAGCTAGTCCTTTCATGGTCTCAGTGCTATATTGAGGCATATTGTTCCTGAGCCATGTTTGGTACTAGGTCAGTGAACATGTCACGACGGACCGGTCCAATCATGGTCTTGGTGCAATATTGAGGTATATCGTTCCCGAGCCAAGTTGGGTACTAGATCGGTGCTCAAATGTGTCGGATCAAGTCGCGATCCTTGATTCGTGCTCGGCATGCTTAACGTCTCGGTTTCGCTAAGTCATTTCACACACTTATGCATCGCACGCCTTCGGGCCCTTGAACTAAAAGTGAAGATAAGAATCGGATTGTAATGCTTGATGCTTGGTCACACGATGAACTAATTTCTAGTTGTCGACTGATAGATATGACGATGTTGCCCCCTCGCCAGCAGGATGCCCCCATGCCAACGAGATGTCTCGTTAATAAGAACGAGATCCCCAACGCCAACGGGATGCCTCGTCAAAAGGACGGGATGTTGTAATAATTCTAGTCATCACCCTTGGATTAGAGGACATTACCCGATGGATTTCAGATGCTCAGTGGATTCTGGAAGAGTCGATGAATTTCGGCTGTTAATAACTGAATCTCGTGTGCATGATTTCCTCACATTATGTAATGGATTTTTGTTATGCTTGCATATGAGTGAGGCATGAGTTTCTTGTATTATGGAATGGATTTTGCTTATGCTAGTATAATATTGAGTAAGCTGTGAGTTCCTCATGTTGTGGGTGCATATTGGTTTATGCTTGCATAGTGTTGATTGAGGATTCCTCATGTTTCATCCATGACAAAGCTTTTGTTTTGCTATTGATTTGTCATCAACTAATGTTTTGGATGAGTTATGTGTTTGTTGATGGGTGAGGCATCCTCCTACCCGGAAATTAGTGGGTTTTACTTACTGAGTTTCCCCAAAACTCACCCCTCATCCTTTCAGTCTTGTAGGTATGGAAGTCTCACATCAATTTTGGGATTTGCAATCTTGCTAGAAGAGCTAAGGTTTATCGGGCCTTTGGAGTGTAGAAAATGCAGTGGTTGTAAATATAACGGCTCGTGATAGAAGAGCTTGTAAATGTAACCGATATAATCGTATATTTGCAAGTGGTTGTTTTCTTGGCTGCTTATTGTTGTCTGGGTGTTGTTGGTACTACTTCTACATGAGCTTAATGAAAAGATAAAAAGAACGGGACGGTGATGTGGCTGGGACGTCGCAAAAATGACGCTCGTCGCTTGTGACCCTGGAGATGGAGTTGGGGTTGTGACAGTTTTGGTATCAGAGCGGGTTATTGTTTGGAGTGATAAGGTGAGTTGGGATATGGTATAGTTAGCTAGGAAAACACCTCATACATGTGATTACTTGATTGATTTTCTGATAGTAGTTCATGATTACTGACTTGTTATTGTGGTACAGAAAAGTTCCCTTAGAATATCTATAGTTGTTTTATGGGTTTGGGTTTGTCCCATGAGTACTCAGAATCAGGCAACCATGAGAGGAAATAATAGAACTAGTCGTGTTGACCGTTTACCATTTGAAGGAATAATAATCAGAGTGCACAGCAGAAAGACGAAGGGAGGCTAAGCCCAAGGTATGCAAGACCTTTGAAATTCCTAAAAAATAGGTAACTTAGCCCATTGTTTGGCTTTACGGCCGAGACTTGCTCAAGTACACGATTCATTTCACGTATTGATGTTGAGAAAATAGAGGACTGAGTGTCATATATTGAAGAGCCTGTGCGGATCGTGGATTGAAAAAAACAAGTCTTGCACAATAAAGTCAATTCCATAGTTAATGTTCTATGACTACATCATAAAATGGAAAGTGCACAATGGGAAAGTGAGGAAGTTATGAAGCACCAGTATCCCCATCTTTTGGATGATAAGTACACATTTAAAATTTTGAGGACGAAATTTTTTGGGGGGGGGAGAGTTGTAACATCCTCGATTTCGACCGCTATTTTAGCTCGACTAGTAGACAAAAGTTCGCTATGCCAACGGTAGGACTAGGCCATGAGCCGACCTAAGAGTCGATCATGAGCCGAGTAGCCTGTTTGGGGATCGGCAACCCAAGGATTGGTTTAGAGTGTTTAACCATAGAAAGGTTATTTGACCATAAGGATCAATTGTGGGACAATTCCACACCACCACAAATCAGTGGACATTCGTGGCTTGACCTTGCCCGATCATTGTACCGGTCGTGGGTGATTATGCTTGGTCGTTGTACCAGTCATGGATGATCATGGACTAATCCAATTCGACCATGAGTTGAGGTGGATCGATCGATCCTACACGATTACATGACAATCGAGAATTGACCATGGATCAAATAAACTCAACGTGGTTCAGTGTTAGGCTGGCCATAAATTGTGGCGCAGGACCCAGGACTGACCCACAGACCAACCAGAGGACCGGTCGACCAATCCAAGGCCTGGCCCTTGGACCCCATTGTGAGCCTTTTCTCAATAGAGGGGAAATCCGAACTCGGTTTCACCAGCTAAGCTCGGTTGCATTCGACTTTTTCCAATCATGGCTTAGGCACGAACCTTAGGCCAAATAAGGTAATTGATCGTTGTTGGACTCAATTGACTCCCGCCCAAAGAGATGGCCTTCTAACTTGATATTTCCCATGGTGTATTTAATGTCCTTGGAAGGTAGCTTATTAATACATAATGATTAAGTAGGACACTTGGCCCCATTAGCTTTGCTCTTGAAATGTAATCATTAAATTTTGGATGGTTATATGTTAAGGGGGGTGAGTCATAAGCTCATTAATGGTACAAACTGACGCATAGCCTAGAAAAATGATGATAAGGGATCTTGAAGATCAAGTAGTGTACCACCCCTTCTCCTTAGGCTTGCCACTTAAGGTTCCATAGGTTTTGACTCTTCAGATTCTTGAAATCCCTAGACCTTTTCCATTTTCCAATTTTACAGAGCTCTTTTTACTTCGAATTTGGAGAAACTTTCTTCATTAATGTTGTTCACAACATCTCCATATATAACATACTTAAATTTCATATTTTTCTGAGGTGAAATAGTTGGGACGATGGCCCAATCAATTACCGTATAGAAATTGCTCGGTGTAGTAAAAACAGCGACCAGATTGCTTTCTCGATTTTTTATAAAATTTTCCATTTTGAATTTGAACATGATTCCTTCACAAAAGATTGAAATAACATCCATTTCTACAACATATAGAAATTTCAATGATTTTTGTGACGATTTGGATTTCTAAATGAGTCTCTCTCTCCGACCGTTGAATGTCTTCGATGGACGAATTTTTGGGTTGTGTTGAGTGATTTACAGATCTTTCCATAGAACGCATTGAACTTGGATTTATTCATGAAAATCTTCATTTAGGGTCTTATCTACAACATATTAATAATTTTAAAATTTTTCGAGCCCATTTGATAGGGCAATGACACTAATTTCGGAAATTGCTTGAAACTGTTTTCACCCTAGGATAAGGGAGTCACGCCCAACTTGAGGAGCAAGGCTAATCTAGAGTTTTCTTAATTTAGGATACGGATGCATTAAATATCTTGGAGTCCAGTTCTTCAATGCCAAGTTAAGGTGTCCCTCAAAGGAATAGGCCATAATGCCTCCTAACCTAAAAACTTGGAGAGCAAGTTTGTTATATGTAGATTTATAGCATAGTGATTACTCAAGATCCAAACATTAAATGGGAGAGGCTTAGTCATTGGCTTCAGTGTCCCCATAATAATTACATGTAATTATTTCATGATGACTCAACGCTTAGATGGACCAATGGAAAGATGAGCAAGTGTCGCCCCAAGGAACTTGACTCGCCACTCATCTCTTTAGCTTGCCACCTCCTTGACCTAGATTGTCCACCTACATGAAGAAAATTGGTCCATTTGAAAAGATCATTATGAGGGGTTTGTCTATATATAGAGGCCTTCCCTCCCCTCATTTGCACACCACCTCATCTTCCTTCCTCACTCTCTTCACCTCACCCTCGCCATCACCCTCTCTCTTTGTCATGGCCACGCCCTCTTGCTTGTTCGCCCACCTGCATGTTGCTCGGTCACCTAAGCCATCCCATGAAGTGGAGTAAGTAGAACTTACTAATATTTGGCTAGGACGTTGTGTTACGCTATTCCAAGCGTGTGACAAGTCCTTGACTGAAGTTGGTTGGCTTGTTGTTGCTGAGGTTGGGTTGTGTTTGCTTGGAGTGGTTTAGACTTTGATCCTTGATTGAGTTCGGCTCTTCTTTGTTGAGCTTGGCTCATGCTTTGGATTGAATTGCTTTGAAAAAAGTCTAATTTGTGTACGGGTTTAATATGCTTCAGTCATGCTTTGACTTAAACTGATATGAAAAGCGTTTTTGTGAAAATTTGTTATTTCCTTACAAAACTATTTCCAACCGTTTTCACAAGTGTATGTTCTAGTTCACGCCCCGAGCTCTAAAAAGGGGTTTTGCTGGCCTTGACATATGTGGGATCACGACGGATAGGTCCTTTCTTAGTCTTGGTGCGATATCAAGTGTATCATTCCCGGGCCAATTTTGGTACCAGGTCGGTGAACATGTCACAACAGGCTAGTCCTTTCATGGTCTCAGTGTGGTATTAAGGCATATCGTTATCAAGCCAAGTTTGGTAGTAGGTCGGTGAACATGTCACGATGGACCGGTCCAATCATGGTCTCGGTGCAATATCGAGGTATATCGTTCCCAAGCCAAGTTGCATACTAGATCGGTGCTCAAACGTGTTGGATCAAGTCGCAATCCTTGATTCGTGCTCAGCATGCTTAACATCTCGGTTTCGATAAGTCATTTCACACACTTATGCATTACATGCCTTCGGACCCTTGAACTAAAAGCGAAGATAAGAACCGGATTGTGATGCTTGATGCATAGTCACACAGTGGACTAATTTCTAGTCGTTTACCAATGGATTCAGCGATGTTGCCTCCTCGCCAACGGGATGCCTCCATGCCAACGGGATGCCTCGCTAATAAGAAAGAGATGCTCCCACGCCAACGGGATGCCTCGTCAAAATAACGTGATGCTGTAATAATTCTAGTTGTCACCCTTGGATTAAGGGACGTTGCTCGATGGATTTCGGATGCCCGGTGGATTATGGAAGAGTCGATGGATTACGGCTGTTAATAAATGAATCTCGTGTGCATGAGTTCCTCACATTATGAAATAGATTTTGGTTATGCTTGCATATGAGTGAGGCGTGAGTTCCTCGTATTATGGAATGAATTTTGCTTATGCTGGTATGATATAGAGTGAGGCGTGAGTTCCTCATGTTTCGGGTGAATATTGGTTTATGCTTGCATAGTGTTGATTGAGGATTCCTCATGTTTCATCCAAGAAAAAACTTTTGTTTTGTTATTGATATGTCATCAACTAATATTTTGGATGAGTTATGTGGTTGTTGATGGGTGAGGCATCCTCTTACCTGTAAATTAGTGGGTTTTACTTACTAAGTTTTCCCAAAACTCACCCCTCATCCTTTCAATTTTGTAGGCATGGAAGTCTCACATCAATTTTGGGAGTTGCAATCTTGCTAGAGGAGCTAAGGTTTACCCGGCCTTTGGAGTGCAGAAAATGTAGTGGTTGTAAATATAATTGCTCGTGATAGAAGGGCTTGTAAATGTAACTGATATAATTGTTTATTTGCAAGGGATTGTTTTCCTGGCTGCTTATTGTTGTCTAGGTGTTGTTTGTAATGCTTCCGTATGTGCTTAATTAAAAGATAAAAAGAACGGGATGGCGATGTTCCTGGGACATCGTAAAAATAACCCCATCGCTTGTGACCCTAGAGATGGAGTTGGGGTCGTGATAGACTCGAAATCAAAAAATTCAGAAAACAAGGTTTCTAATCGATTTTCATAAAATTTTCAACATAAAAGTCAAATTGACATTAAAAGAAATGTATTTATGTATTTTTATTTTTTTCAATTTTTTTTGGTCAAATGTTTGACCAATTGTTGACTTTTTCTTGAAAAGTAGATTTTTGGCTAAATCTTTGAATTTTGAGAAATTGATTAAATAGTAAAATTATAGCTAAATGGAATCTTTTTGGGGTAAAAAGTTAATTTTGAACTGGGGTTGACCAAAAGTCAACTCGAAAGTCAATCATTTAATTTTCGGGCTTTTCTTAAAAATGACTTGAAAATTGCTTGAAAAGACAATACAAAAGAAAGAAATGAGAAACAACACTTTTGGCGGAGAAACAGGATTTGTTGCAATCGGAAACTCAAATCTCAAATTTTTTTTTTTTTTTAACGCGTCAACTAAAAGTCAAGTTTTAATAGCTGCCATTCTTTCGGTGGGAGTTCGAAGAGGTTCCACTTAAAGACAAAATTAATACCTGCAATTTTTTGTCAACTCCACTCTGGAAATGAAAAATAACAAAAGAAATGACTTTTGGTTAGGGACATACCTAACACTTACCTTCACTCATTGGGGTATCTAGATTGATGTTGATGATTTCTCTCTCTCTCTCTCTTAGAATGGAAGGAAGGAAATGAAGTTGTTAAAAGAAAAAGAAAATTGTTTAAGGATGATCACTAACCTCATAACAAGTTTTAAGGATCACCTAGAACCCTACATCAAGGTTTATGAGGATAACCTAGAACCTAAAGACAAGGTTCATAGATAACCTAGAATCTAATAACAAGGTTTATAAGGATAACCTAGAACCTAAATACAAGATTTAAGGATAACCTAGAATCTAAAAGACAAAGTTTAAGGATAATTTGTAACCTAAATGACAAGGTTTATGGATCACCTAGAATCTAAAGACAAGGTTTATGGATAATCTATAACCTAAAAGACAATGTTTAAGGATAACCTAAAACATAAAAGATAAGGTTTAAAGATAACATAGAACCTAAAAGACAAGATTTATGAGGATAACCTAGAATCTAAATGACAATATTTATGGATAACCTAGAACCTAAAGACAAGATTTATGGATAACCTAGAATCTAAAGGACAGGGTTTAAGGTTGACTAGGAACTTAAAACAAGGGGTATGATTTTGGATGACCACAAATAGGAAATAAGGGTATGGTTTAGGTTGACGAAAAACCTAAAACAATGGTATGATTTAGGATTACCAAAAACCTAAAACAATAATATGATTTAGGATTACGAAAAATCGGAAATAGTGGTATGGTTTAGGATTACCAAAAACTGGAAAGAAAGGTATAATTTAAGATTACCAAAGACCGGTTCATTGGGCAACACGTGTTTTGAAAAGGGGTTTCGAGATTGCTTGAGGACCAATCTTGCAAAACGATACCGATTGTCAAATCTCTTCGAAGAGGATTTTAACAAAATGAGATTTGATCAACCACCTAAAAGTTAAATCAAATATACCAAGCAGAAATAGCCTATTCACAAGAGGTCTTTCACACTAGCCCTCAAAAAGGGTTTTTATTATCAACCATTGAATAGGAAAACTACTTAAATATCATTAGAGAGGTCTCACTTAACCTATGTCTAAGGCTTTCAAAAACATTCATAGTGAATACAATTCATTGATCAAAAGGTCTTTTGAAAGGACTATAATGATGGCTTGGTCATAGGCTTACACAAAGAATATTTACTTTGAGGTCATGCAATGAATATTCAATCAATATCTTCGTCAGGCTTACAAGTCAAAAACCTCGAAAATAAGATAAGAAAAGATTGCTCACACTGCTTCTAACAATAGCTACTGTATGAGATTCTTATTTCAACTGGAACCATCCCAATCGGAAGAGAATTCAGACAAAGGTTGTAATATTGGTTCGGGTGAGGCTTAAAAAGGCTCGAAAATTTTTTAGATATCAAGGGGTTAAAAGTGAGTGATTATCTTACCATCATTATCATCACACAACTTTTCAAAAGTTCAACTCTTGAAATTTAACCTATCTCAAGAGTCCTTTTGATTATTTGTCTTGAGACATGAGAGCTTCGCTCTCTTTCTAATGACATTACTTGCAATACATATTTTGCAAAGCTTTTATTTTGTTTTTCTAAATGAGTGGTCTTTTGCATGACCATTGAATTTTCTTTTCTTTGCATTTTTTTCTCGGGCATTGACCTTACTTTTACGAGGCACACTGCTTTTTCATGCACTCCCAATTTTCATTCTCTTTTGAGCATCTAGGACTCTTGAGTGGTATTTACAAGCATGACCAGCATTCTCAATTTTGTATGTAAATCACATGACTTGTCCTAGTGTGGGGAGATAATCATCACCTGAGGTTATGAAGGAATTGCATAAGGCTCAAATTGGCTAAGTAAAGGGTAATTATGTTTAGGGTAGTAAACGGAATGCTCTTCGTCACTTCGTGATACTTCAAGCTTCGATAAGAAATCACCTGAAGTTAGCACAAGAAGATTAATGCAAGTTAAATCAATAAAATCTTTCTTAGTCTTTTACTCCATAATTTTCAACTAAGACCCCTATTTTTCCTCAAATGTGGGGTTGTTCTTGACAGGGTTATTTTCGAAATGCTCAATATTTGGCTCAAAGTGGCTTGTAAGGGACATCAATAGTACTTGGGATTGAGAAAAGAATACATTTATCATCTCAAACCATGTATTCACTATGAATGAACCCTATGCTTCAAGACATGATTTTTTTCACTCAATTCTCTCAAAGAATGTATAAGGACATGTTTAGCAAAGGGGTTGCCTCTCATCATTTTAGGCATTATCACTTGGCATATTTAACAATCATTTTTGGGTTTTCTAAAACACATTTTGACTAAATTCCACTCCTTGGCGAATGAGAATGTACGATAATAAATTTTTCTTGAACAAAAATATGTTCCTTTGACCCTACTGAGGAGACTTTTGAAAACAAGATTGAATAAAATTTGTGAATAGAAGAGGCTTTTACTCAATATGGGGGTTAATTTCTAGAATTCTAACTGACTCTATCGGTGTTCTAAGGAACAGGGTCACTTCTAAGCTTTAAAGAAGATGATCACTTTTTAAAGGTTTTGCACTTTTAAAAGATCAACTCCTATGGACAGGTAGAATCTTCTTCAAAGATATTGCAAGATGAATAGTTCTTAGTTGATGGATCATTGAGAAGATGTTGATGATCCTATTGAGATTGACATGTTCTCAAGCTTTACCATTGAGTATTGGATACCTTAGGGGTGATGAGTCACAAGTCATTAAGTATTGTGATACTTGAGCTAGAACACAAATACTTGTCTTTGTCAAGTTCACTGAACATGACTTGTATAAAATGATTAGCAATATGGAAGCTTTTAGCGAGGTCAATGAATAATTGTTTGTGCTTTGGTCTTGTGTAAAATCCTTAGACCTGAAGCAAAATGCTGATTTATATATTGGATTACTATGGTTAACAAGTGTACATATTGATGCTTCGTCCAACTATCCTTATACTTGATTGTCACAATTTGTTCACATATGAAGGCACATGTGTGCACACTATGGAATCTGTCTTCTTATTATATATGTAGATATACAAGGTAAAATTTTGATGTCCTATTTGATATAATCGTGACATTATATTGAAATCCTTAGTGGAGGTTATAATCGAGAATGAATTGTTCATGTCTCGTAGAAATATATGTCAATTAGATTTGGACATATGATCGAATTGATGGCTTGACAAACAATTCTATGGCCTTTATTCGATCGAAACATAGTGAGATAGAAGGATTACATTACATGGTCGCCAAAACTGATAGGTTCATTATGTTCTTGAAACATCCACACTGTCTAAGTAGCCATGACATATTGCCAGATGTCACTCATGGTTTGTTGGAAATGGAGATTGATTAGGACAATTGGTTCTCTTGGTTATGCAAATGTGTTAGTACAAATCATATTACCAGCTCAATGATGAATCTAGGGATGTCACACATCATGATGTTAGAATGAGAGAGACAATATTGCAAATGTGTTTGCGATTAAGGCAATTAGATTAGGTCGGGCTGAAAATCTAAGTTCTGAAATTGTTTCAGACTTTACAACTGAATCAAAGGTCTGAATCGGCTTTAATTCGACAACCAAATTAATAATTTGAAATGAATTTAGAATTAATAGCTGCATTAATAGTCTAGAGTGAGTTCATAAGCAATGGCCACATTAATGATCTGAAGTGAGTTCAAAATCAATGGCATCTTTTATGATCTAAAGTGAGTTCAAGATCAATAGCCAATTTAATGTTTTCAAATGATTTTAGACTTAACAACTAAATTAAAGATCTAAAACGGTTTTTAAATAAATTGGCAATTTAATGATCTAAAACGGTTTCAGATTTAAACGATCAAATCAATGTTTTGAAACGATTTCATACTTAATGGTCAAATTAAAATTTTGTGTTGGTTACAAAGTTAATGGCTAGAATAAAATCTTGTAACAGTTAAAAATTAATGCCCGAAATAATACTCTGTGACGGTTATAGAATTAATGGCAGAATTAATGTTCCAAAACAGTTTCAGAACTTACGTCCAGATAAGACGTTACGATCGAATTATTGCTTTGAAATGATTTTACAATTAATGAGCTAAATTAATTAAATATATGCGACCTGTGGCTGCCTATAAAAAGCGTAAAAGAACACCCTAAGTGCCAAAACTTGGCTCAATGGGACACTTAAGTGCCAAAAGTTACAAAAGCGACACTTAAGTGCCACATTTTTTGAAAAATTGGACACTTGAGTGCTACCTCTGGTGAAGCCGGCCAGAAATCCTACGTGGCAATTAGTTATTAATATTGCTCACTTACATGGCTTGCCGGAGAGCTAACTCAACCTGATTCACCCAAAATGACGTTGTTTCTATAGTTGGTCAAAATAAAGTCCTTAAATCGGCCAAAACGATGTCGTCTCCCCAATTGCCCTAAATCTAAAACCCTAAATCGGGCAAAATCCCATTGAAGCGTTGGAGCCCTAATCCTGAACCCTAATTCGATTTGCCCCAAATTCTACAGTCGAATATTGGAAATGGAGAGCAGGACTTTCAGCAGCGGCTCAAATTACCAAGCGTTTATTGTGGTGTTGGTTTTTTGTCTATCCTACTTTATAATGAAATGTAAAGTACTGGAAGATGAGAAGAAGTTTCTCCAATTGCCATAGTTGTAAATGAATGGACAAATGTACTTGTTTTAAATGAAATGTAACTTATTTTTTTTATGGAAGATGAGAATAAGTTTTGTGTTGTCTACAAGATTGTTGTGGCTTTTGTTTGTTTGTGTTGTCATATGTATTATGTGTTACTTCTTGTGCTTGTGGAGAGGTCAAGGAAAGGGAATGAATGAATGAATGAGATACTGTTTGTACTTTTTTTTGCTTGTTCTTGAATATAAACCGGCAATAATATAATGTATATTGGATCAATGTGTTGTGGTGACTTCTTTACTTGAACTAAATGTAAACCAGCAACAAACATTGAGTTGAATGGAGTTGCCATAAGTTGAATCGAATATATAAACCAGCAGCTTCTCTGGTTTGTAGCAAACCAACATATACATAGGACAGACACAAATGATTACTCAAGTGCTATAAGTTATACTTAGTGATCACTTAAGTGCCGGTCGTGATAAAAAAAAGAATAATTTAAGTGTCGAGTTATTATTAAACGTGATCGCTTAAGTGCCACTTGTGGTTAAAAGTGAAAACTTAAGTGCCAAGGTTTTTAGAATATGATTAGTTAAGTGGCAATTTTTTGTACGTTTCCTCTATAAATTGCACTAGCCACCAACTATCACCACCCACCATCACCACCCACCACTGTCCACCATCGGCCTTCAGCCATCACCACTAGCCACCACTGTGCTAGTTGTGTGCTGCTGCAGAAGTTGCTAGTGCAAGATGTGCATATTGCACACTTGCATCTTGCACCAGGTGCAGCACAAGCCCCCAACCTAACCCCTATAATAGACCCACTACTGCTAGACATCAGTCGCCACTACTAGCCACCACCACTAGAACCACCAGTATCCCAACTACCACACCAGCAAACAGCCACCACCATAGACCCACCATTAGTTGCCAATACTGATGGTGGGTGGTGGGTCTATTGCAAAAGGGGCCGGTGCAAGCTCTGCACACTGCACACTTCCACCAGCATTAGGTATAACAAGAGCCCCCAACCCAAGCCCCACAATAGACCCACTACCACCAGGCTTCACCAGCCACCACCACCAACCACACGAGCACCCTCGCCACCACCATAGATTCACCACTAGAAGTAGTAAGTAAAATCAAAATCAAAAAAATGAAAAAGGAAAAAATGACAAGCAACAAGATCATTCCATTAATATTGAAAGTAAGTCTCACAAACTCAATGACTAACTATTAAAAAAAAAAAAAGAACATCCACAGCAAATTATAAATAAAATAACTGACTCCTTAGCACTGCAAACCATATCCCATCCCATTTCATCAATCAATATGCACAATGCCTCATGTACGTGCTCTTTTTTATGGACGTTTCACTTGATTTATAATCCTTGCACTTTTTCTAACTGGACGTGCGACTTCTTCTTCAACTGTCTCAGGATGCACTTGGATTCCCGATGGAGCTACAAGCCGTAAGGCGAACCGATTCGAGATGGACCGCAAGCGGGTTCTTCTTACTCTTCTTTCTTGTTGGCGTAGCCGGTGTCTTCTTCTTTGTTGGCGCAGCCGTTGATTCTTGAGTTGGGCCTTAAGAGATAAGAACCTTTGAACTTCTCCCAAGCTACAAAAAGAAAACTCAATTATCAACAAAAGTTTGCACCATAAATTAAATTAATTGCAGCCTATAAAACTTACATTAAGAATGACTATTCATGTACGCTCATCTGTATAAAGACCATAACCATATTGTTTTAGCCTCTCCCCAAGAGCCCCTCTTGTTTGGAGGAGAGCGTCACTTTCAGGTACTTGTGATTAGTTGGCCCTTCTTCTCGCCTATGATTTCTTGGGCTCTTGTTTTGGCTATTCAGCTACAGCAAGGGCTTCTTTGGCAAATTCTTCAGCTAGGCGTCTTCTAGATGGCCTTCTTGTAGCTAGCCCTTGATTTGGCTTTCTTCTAGTTGTTATTTTATTTAGCCCTTCAGCTTTAGTGACACCTTGTGTTGGCTTTTGTGGTGACCCTTATGATGACCCTTTTAGTGGCCTTTGAGGTGACCTTTGTGATGGATCTTATGGCGGCCTTTTAATTAGGCCCTCTATTGGCAGCTAAACTCTAGCTTGCCTCCTTCGAATATGAGAAAGAGGCAAGGACATCATAAATATAACATCAGGTCATATAACAATGTAAAGAAAAACTAAACACAAATTATTGAACTTATTAGAAATTTTTTTGTATGCTGCTAAAGAATAGTCAACTTAGCTGACCTTTCAGTTGCTTTGGCCAATCCTTCAGCTGGATGTCTTCTACCTTGCCTTCTTCAAACAGGCCCTTAAGTTTCAGGTACAGCAGGAGCTTCGGTCAATCCTTCACGTATCATTTTCGTGACATGACAAAGATAAAAACATTACATACATGTCAATTGTATCTATGTACATATTTGTAAAAATCGTA
The DNA here is from genome assembly GCF_016545825.1 of Eucalyptus grandis. Lineage (NCBI taxonomy): Eukaryota > Viridiplantae > Streptophyta > Magnoliopsida > Myrtales > Myrtaceae > Eucalyptus > Eucalyptus grandis. The sequence continues at coordinate 77,242 of NW_024096447.1, forward strand.
AAGCAATATAAACACAAATGTCATGACTTACTAGGTTTATTTGTCGTCAAGCGAAGAACAGTTGACTCACTTCACCTTTCTATTTGTCCTTCTCCAACTATCCATTCACTAGGCCTTTTGGCTGGCCTTAACTGTTCATGTTGCTTCCTTAATTGACAACATTTAGTATTGCGCCTTGCTATGTGGCAATAAGAGCACGTCATCTTTACACCTGTCCTACTCCTTCTATGTTGAGACCTCTCCCTCCATCATTCTTCATTTTTGCTTTAGCCTTCCCATTTTTTTCTTTAGTGGCAAAGGTTGAGGTGCTTCACGATGTAGGCTCCCAAAACTTTTTACTTCTGATTGGCTACATCATGAATTGTTAGGAAGCAAGATATTTTAGTTTCTTGTACCAATCATCTATATAGTCCTCTGTGTTGTCACCCTTCAATTGGATGGCACATATGGTGTCACACCCTGAACCTCGGGCATGCGCACATCCCTCGGTGGTCGATTAAAATTGCGACGTCCTAGGACGCGTCGCCGACCCTTTCTTTTTATTTTTCAATTGAGCACATGTAGAAGCGAAATAAATAAGCACCCGGCCAACAATCAAACACAAGGATAGTAGAAACACAAGCCAATTATTTTCACAAACTATTATTGGATACATGCCATGTGGCATCCCAAAATCACATGGCAATTTCAAGAGACATTACGACCTATGGAAAAGGGAATGGTTGTGTCATTGAAGCATGTTGTGGCCATTAGATCAAAGAAATATAATAGAATTAATGGCCGAGCACCTAATGGGCTAATATTTTGTTAGAAACATGTTCCATGCCCATGTAAGATCCCGATTCATTTGATGATGAAATTATGCTTTTGGCCATGAATTTTATAAGTTGGATTTTATTAGTCTATGTTACAAAGTATTATAGCCATTTAAATTTGTAATTTAGTACTTTGATTTAATAGGGATTTAATTAGTTTTAAAAAGGGGTTAAAATTGGATTTAATTAAGCTTGGGTCTTAGGCCCAAGAGTTAGGGCCTAAGATGGGCCAAATTGGCTGGCCCATAAGCCCATGAATGGGTCATTGACCACAAGGAGGGGAGAAGGCCGGCCCATCTTCAAGCCCATCATGTGCATGGGGTTTGCCAAGTGGCAAAAGGGGAGTTACACCCATTGGCCACCTTGGGCGGCTCTAATGATTACTAATGATTGCTTTTAAAGGGAAATAAAGAGAAGGGGTGGCCGGTTTAGGGGTGTGTCGACCGTGAGAGAGAGAGAGGAGAGAAAGAGAGAAAGGAAAAGAAGAAAGGAGGAAGACAAGAAGGGGAGGAGGAAGGGAGAAGCCGTGCGTCGCCCGTAGCTCGATTTAGAGGCAAGTTAGATCCTTTGATCTACTCTTGCATGTTGTGTCTAGAATGTGTTATTGAATGGTGATGAATTTCGGATATCTAGGGTGTGAAAAACCGAAGTTTTAAGAGTGTTGTTTTGAAGTAGTAAACTGTTCTCGAGTAAACAGTCTGACCCAGAATGTTGTAGTGGCTTGCATGCGATGTTTGAGTCGGATTTTGGCTTCAACTTCTTCATGAAAGATGTAGATGAAATCTTAAAGTATAACATAATAAAATTTGAGGCAAAATGGATGATTTTTGTGGGGTGAAACCCTCCCTCTACAAAAATGTTAGATCTGAAGCTGTTTTGTTGACCTCTTGGTGATTTTGTGTGTTGCATGTAACTTTTTACTGAGAATTTCACTTCGACCCCTTCACGAAAGTTGTAGAGAACATCTTTAAGACTAACATACTCAAATTTGAGGTAAAAATAACAAGTATATCATATTGAAACGATTTTTCTTTTGAAGACGTTATATCTGGAAATGTTGTACTCAACTCCAGTGACTTCATGGACTATAAAGTGACTGTCCTTTGAAAATATCACTTGATCCCTTAATGAAAGTTTTAGTAGACCTCTTGAGGCAAAACATATCAAAAATTCAGAGGAAAAGAAGGAAGATAAGTAGGTGAAATCGTGATTTTTTGGAGACGCCTAAACCTGGAATGTTCGGTACTAGGAACAGGGGTTTCTTCATGAAACTTGTACTTCTAGGTCTTAAATACAGCGTGTCCAAAATTCAGAATTTTCTGAGTTTATTTAAGGGTTTAATCGAAATTGTTTTCAAAACTGTGCATGGATGATGTTAAAATCCTTTTTCGGTGATGCATGGACCTGTATGTAATCTGTGAAGCCTTGTTTGATATGGTGTTCTTCACGAAATGTGTTTTCTTAGATCGTATCTACAATGTGTTAAATTTTCAGAATTAATTTCTATCGTTTACTAATTTTCCAGAATTTTTCATAAACAGAACGCATTCTGTTTAAGCTGAAAAACTGTTTTATTTACAGGTTATTGATTTGCTATATAAATTGTGATATCTTGGATTATCATTCGTGCAATGATGTGGTGACATTCATGCATATCATATGACATCAAAAGATTTATGGATTTTGATGAATTCAATGAAGTTTCTCAAAACCATTGCATCAAATAATATTTTTCCCAATGCATATTATATGATTTTAAAAAGGCTGATTCCAATCATTGGCATTATTACATCACGTGCCATGTTGATATTGAGACACAAATGTGAATATAAATTATGATGATGATGATACCGTCGGAGGTGTGAGCCGACGATGCCTCAAGAGTGTCGGGATGCACGGAATGTGGGGGTGCCGGATGCCCGGTGGCCTAGTGGCGTAATTCCGGAGGGTCCTCGGGAGTTTCGAGATGCCCGGTGGTATACGGTACGTAATTCCAGGGGGAGTGCCTGGTGGTATGTCGGTACGTAATCCCGGAAGCCCCGGAGGTGTGTGCTGGGGGGATACCTCGTGATGTGAGTTGGGATACGAGATGCTCGAAATGTGGGGGTGCCGGATGCCTGGTTGTATTTTGAATACATGCCCGAAGGTTCCTCATGATGCCAGGATTGGGTGCGGGCGATAAATTGTGGGATGCAAACATCAGTCCCTAGAAAGAAAAACTGATGAGATCCTTATGAAAGATAAGAATTGAAAATGAATCGTGTGCATGGGTGTATGCATATGGCATGATGCATGATCTGCTTATGAATGTAAATTGATGCTATTTGATATTAAAAATGCGATCATGAAGGCATGAATGGATCTCATGGTGATGTATGCTTGATGGCATGGATGATATGAATCATGGTGGTATATGCACGATGGCATGGTGAGATATGCATGACTGCATGGTGGTATAAGCATATATGGCATGTATATGCATAAATGCTTGATGATGAGTGCATGCTGGTATATGCACGCATGGCATGGTGATATATGCAAGAATGCTTGATGATGAGTACATGGTGGTATATGCACATATGGCATGGTGATATATGCATGAATGTTTGATAATGAGTGCATGATGGTATATGCACATATGGTATGATGACATATGCATGGCTGCAAGGTAAGATATGCTTGAGTGCATGAATGATATGTGCTTTGTTATGATGCATTGATTGTTCTGTTTGACGCAATGAGTAGTTTGGTGGACCTTTACTGCTGAGTGGTTGTACTCACCCCTTTTGGGGATTAACATTTCAAAATAGATAAGATACTCCTGTTGCCACTGCCACCAGTAGATGGATCAAGTGGTTGGATATGACCGCGAGGAGGAGGATAGCAAAGTAAGGAAATTTTGGACGCCAACACTGATCGATGGACTTTAAGTATACGACTGTTGGAGGAGATGTTGGTCATCTTTTGAAGTATAGCCAAGTATAGAAAACCATGGCATTTTGATGTACCGATGAATGGTGTCCATCTGGTTTAAGTAAATAAAAGTGTTCGGCTTTTACCTATTAATGTTTAATGTGTGTGCATCGTTTTCTAAATATAGGGAAGGGAGTTGTTGGATATGCTTCCGTTATATGAATTGTGCAAGGGACCAATCTAAAAGATGTAAATCCCTAGGTTGTATGGACCCGCTGCAATTGAAATGGTATAAGAGTGACATGTTATTAGGGAAAGTTGAAAGGTAAGCGAACTGTGGCGACCCTAATGGATCGGGGACCGTTCGAGGGGTGCCACGTGCCAAGTTAGCCCTACAGGTCTATATACAAAAGTCGGTCTCCAAAAAGAATTTTTAACCGACCTACTACTTGGATCCCTCCGACTCTGGTGCTAGGTCCTCCACAACACCATCTGGCATGTTGATGTCCATGGGGTGAGCTACCTCCCCATCCTCGATTTCGATGGTGGGCCCGTCAAAACCCTGCAAGGGACCTTCCCGAGCCCCGTTAGGCTCGTTAATAAACCACGCTTTGAAGCGATGAGGCACCAAGTGAAGGAGGCCCTCATCGACCTAAATCGTGGTCACCACTAACTTACGTGTCCAGGTGGTCTCGAGAATAGGGAAGAACGTAGACTCAGAATCCATGTGCCATGGTATCCCAAAACGGACATGATGTATCTCCATGCTAAGGACCTGAAAAAGGGTTAACTACGACGGGGTTTGATAATCTCAGTGAGTCAAGACCCTAAACTCCGATTATAACGCAAATTCACCTCGAAGGCAGTCCTAAACATGCACCATATAGAACTTTCCTCGCCTCGGCGCGTCCCTACACATTAGCTCATCACATATGCATTTATAATTGCAACAAGCGTAATTTAATAACTAGAACACGTCATTTCATTCACAAAAGTCTCGATTATAAGATAAAAGTGTTATGACACGTCCCATACCGTGCCACACAATTTTGCTCCATAATTGGGCGTAGCAATCACAACCACTCAGGCGTGTTCCAGTTATTACGACCCATCAGTCACGGCCAATTCAACAGTTGGTGGTCATCCGGCGTAACCGGGTATCATCCCGCTCCATCAGGCACGTCAACATCTAGCACTACATGCCTAGATGGCATTCCATAAAAGGGCATCAGCCCGGCCTCCACTGCGACCGACATTTGTTGACGTGGGGCATACGAACTTAATCAAGCATCGCCTCCCTGATTCTCGTCGGGTGACAGGTTTCGATAGTGACCACACGCGCACCCATACTTGGCCAAGAACACCGTGCTTTGCATTCAAATACCTTGTATTTAAATAATGAACTTGGCCACTTTTCTTTGTATTAAAAATTCCCAGTAAAATAATTGTGCGTGGTCAAATATTTAAATCGAACCATTAAATATAGTACGTTCTTATTTCCAAATTCCACGATTTTATATAGTACATAAAATTTTGGCGTCAAAACCCGACACCCTTTATTTATCTATTTAAATACCATAAAATCAAATTTTGCAATAATAATTAATAATTACCACCAAGCACTCAATTGAAAATATAAGCCATCAAATTCACATAGAAATTCATCCACAAGAATCAGCGTAAAATTTCACTAAACGGCTAATCTGTCACAAATTACGCTAATTACGATTAATTAAATTAATCCAATTTAATTAACCTAACCATGGTTAATTAATCTAACCCAAGTTAACTAATCTAACCTAAGGTAGACTAACCTAACTAAACTAACCACCTAACCAAACTAACCTAACTAAACTAACCAACCTAACTAGCTTGTTACACTAACTAGGATTAACCACTAATCCTAATTAACACTAATCTAACCCCTCAAGCGCAACTAACTACCTAATCAAGGATTAGGGAGTTAACTCATCGGATTAGGATGGCAGCGAGTTCATGGCGATAGCGGCGCGACGGTGGTGAAAACCAAAGACAACTGTATCTCCAACGAAGCTCAACTGACGAAGGAAAACAACCAAAGACAACCGTATCTCCAACCGTATCTCACGGCCAAGAGGGGCTTCGGTTATATGGTTGTGGGCTGAGCTAGTCTCGGCTAGATGGACAAGGGTTGGCTGGGTTGAGGCGCGAAGCTGGTGGCCAGATAGACCGGCTGGAGGCGTGAGGCAGCTGGGCGACTAGACTAGGTGGTGGCTGATTGTGGTTGCTGGATGTTCGGTGTTGAGCTGGGTGCACGGGAGAACGGTGAGGCGGAGATTGGTGGCGTCGGGGAATGGAGGGTAGCAGGCGGCTGGAACGAGTAGGTGTTGTTCGGTGGGTAGTGGTTCCGGTGGTGGCCGGTGGTGTGGGTATGGAACGACAGCAACAAGAAAAATGAAGGATGAACTTAAAAGTGAAATGAAGAAGAAGGAGAAGCAATAGGGGGGTTTCGGCTAGGGGAGCTACACGCATGGAGGAGTGAAAATTGGAGAGAAAGGAGGGAAACCATGAAGTCAAAGCTGCAACCACTAAGAAGCCTCGGGAAATATCTAAATACTCAAGTGATATGCCTCAAAAGTCTTTAGCCCAAATGTCAAGAGGCCACCCAATGGGAATTTAGCTCTAATTTCCCCACACAAAGCCAATTTGGAGGTTGAAAATGGCCCTTCTTCAGCCCATCCGAATTTCCATTATTTCTTTTGTCCGAAATAGATTTTTCCACAAAATTCCGAAGTCGACGAAATTTCTCCAAAAGATGAGACGACGTCCTAAAAATGAATCGTGACATGCTCAAATGTCTGATTCCCAAAACCGAATTCAATTTCATGGTTAAAATCGACCGAATGCGATTTTAGTACGACCTAACCTATTGGGTAGCTTTTAGGGATTTTAGCGCGTTTGACCCGTGGTCGATAATTTTCGATCCATGTTTATGTATCTCTGAATCATAGACGAGTCTTGGTTGTCGTAAAAATCGCAAGGTTTCAATTACGTGTCCCAGTATAATTTCGATAGAAAATCAGGTTAATGCCGTTCGACGCAAATTTCGTAATCATGTGGAATCACCGGTAATTTGACTACTTGTTTCTGTCGAATCGACTTATACTAGATTGCAATTCGATTATAACGGTGTCGTATTGACCCTTGCCGATTATTACAGTTGAGCAATCAATTTCCGATCGAATTCTCTAGTCTGTTGTGTTTATATCCCTTAATGATTTCACCTAATAGATTAGTTAACTCGTGAGGGGCCAGCTTAGAGTAAAATGACCATAGGCATATTGACAAAACAACCATTTCATATATTCGAGATGGTGTCAAATTTCAGGATGTCTCATATGGCATGTGCACAAGGAATTCCACTTAGTTGCCATGCTCTACATGAACACTTCCACGTACCTAAATAGACAACATACTTATCGTAACCCTTAAGTATCTCATATCCTTCATCCTCATTCCAAATGAGATGACAATACCTTCTTACAGCCAAGTTCTCATCCAATTTCTTAGCAACCCTAGGACTATATTGCCTAGTCCACTTTGCAGCCTCGTCTCTTTGTCTATGCAATTGAGTCATGACTATAACCCGTATGTCTTCAAGTATTGAGATGATTGGTTTGCACTTGGCATCTATTATCCTCACATTGAATGCTTTGTAAATGTTGTTATCGATGTTATTGCACTTGAATTCCTCGTTGAAGAATGCCTTACACCAATACTTCGGTTATGTTTGGAATAGTGCATCATAACCTTCCTTTGTCAAATGAAGTAGTTCTTTCTTGGCCATCCTAAAGTTAATCATATTCATGCTCTTTGCTAGCTGCCAAAATTGCGATTATAGCTTATCTCCTTTATAAGTCTTTGCCCAATTTGCGTATATGTGCAGTGCACATATTCGATGTTTGGCATAAGGTAACAACTCAGCTAGTGTCGAAACTAGTCCTTGTAATAATTCAAAATAAGAAATGTAAGCAAATGGTGTGTTGATATCAAAAATCAAATAATTGACCAATTTTTTCAAAAAGCAAACATTACATTTTGTTGGTCACTCATGAACGCCCACCCTTCCCCATTTGTTATCTCCAAATCAGTCATAAGATTTTTTAGGAACCAGGACCAATTGTCCTTATTCTTTACCCTCACAACAGCCCAAGCTAATGGAAATATTTGGTTATTCACATTTCTTCCAATTGCATCCAGCAATTCTCCCTTGCACAAGCCTTTCAAAAAACAGCCGTCCAATCCTATAATTCGTCTCAACTAGATGAAAATCCTTGTTTACATGCATGAAAGCAAACATAGAACTTATCAAACTTGGTCCCACTATCAAGAAGTGGTCTCTCCACGGCCTCTACATACACTCTACTTGACAGATTTTGCAGCCTACACTCCTAAGCATAATCCCACAACTATCCATATTCACTACTGTACTAACCAATGAGTATCTTCATCACATTTTGCTTCGATCTTTTGTATTGATTCCTAGATACATTGATGCCTACAAGCTCCTTCACCAGCATCCTAAACTCAGTACTCTTCATTTGAGGCATCAACTTAATCATATCAAAGAAGTGCTTGGACAACCATGAATTTATTACCCTTTCATTATCAAAATTAATGGAACAAGTATGTTCCTCTTGGTAGGCTCTAATCTAGAAGGATCCATTTATCCTAACAAATGCGCCATAGATCTTCCATGGACAATTTTGCTGCAAACGCCTAGCTCTTACAAAGGTCTTAGTGTTTCTAATGAAGTTAATATCCCTTTGTGTAGCAATGAAGTTCTTCAGTATAGTTTCCCTAAATGTTTCGCATCTTGAAATTTCATACTTGTTGACAGAGTAAGAGAGGCAACAGATGGATCATAAGAATGAAACTTACTTTTCCTTCTATGCACAGCTCCTTGATCTTCTTCAAGCTCATCATAGGAAGTAGCATTCTCGACACTTTCTTCATAATCAGTCTCCTCGCCAGCAGCACCGGCATCTGTAGGGCCTTTAGCCCTGTTTAGAACTTCATCAGTTACCTACAAAGCTGCAAACTTATCTGTCAAAAATCCATTTGTTTTTTTCTTGACTGTACAAGCTCCTCCTCGTCGTCATCACTTATGAAATTTTCAGCAAGCAACCCTTCATCGTCATCATCATTGGATTTAGCTACTTCCTAATCTAATCCAGTGATTGTGACATCACCTATGTCATCATCACTTTGGTGAACTGCATCTACGCCACTCTCCTCTCCATCATGTCCATCCTTCCCTCCTTCATCTCTAGCCTCAGTACTACCTTGAATACCATCTCCTTCCTATCCTACTTGGGTGCTTTCTCCATCATCATCTTCATCCTCACTATTACTATCATACGCAATGTGTATTTTTACCTCTTCACCATTAAAATAATGGTATAGAACATCCCTAAAACCATTATCATCTTCTAAGCTTCTTAAACCATCTTTTAAACCTTTCTCAAGAACACAATACATCAACTTCTGAACTTTAGAAGGCAAATAGGTCACTTATCCCTAACAAATCCTATATAAGATGCCTTCTTTAAATTGACAAAGATGGTGCCCTCATTTCCAACCTCACACTCCCACTCATCCTCCCCAACCACAAAATCCCCACCATAGCAAACTATAACAGCGACATAATCCTTGTCATAAGCCATTTCTGCACTAAGAAAATAAATAATTACCATTTAGGACCACATCCACAAAAAAACAAAAAACAATTGCACATGGAAGTCCCCCCACTCTCATGGACTTTATTAAAGAAAAGGGAAGGGGGAAGAGATACACATGTTAGGCTATTTACTAGAAAGATACCATCCACGACAAAAAGAGGTCCCCATGTTGACAATATGGCCCTACATGACAACCAAAAAAGAGGTCGCCACTTTGATTATTTGCCTTCCTTTCCCTTAAAATAGTAACCAACAAACAAAGGTCTCCACGACAAGCACAGGACCTCATGACATCCATTTCAACACTTCGATTTAAAAAAAAAAGGGACCAGACGTGCCCACAATAACCACTCCGAGCAGTCAAAATCGCTATCGCACATCACATTTCACATATAACCCCTAAAAATTGCCCTTGCACATCACAATACCACATCCAAGCTCTAAACACACATCACAGTAGCACCGTTCTTAGTCACACATCACAATAACACCACATCTTTGAGGTCAAGCCCTAATTTTCCCCTTGTCGAACCCTACATTTTGAGGCCGAGCCCTAAATTGCCAATCTGAACCTTCATTAGGGTTTTAGTACCGCTTTTGACCCCTAAATCACACATCAAAGTACCATTTGAGCCGACCTCCACATTTTCCTGCCAAGCCCCAAATTTTTCATCAAAGCCCTAATAAACAAATTCGAGCCCTAATGTCATCACAAGGGAGGGAGAGAAGGGGCTAAACCTGGAGGAGCGAAAATGGCGAGCGGCAATGATGATTGACGACGGTGACCAACGACGGCAACCGATGACCACCTCTGGGAGTGAACGACGATGGAGAGAAGGGCCTCACATCTAGTGTGAACATGAGTGAACAGAGAGGAACGACGATGGCCAAGTCTGCTTAAGCCAAAACAACCTAAATGATGTCGTTTAGCACCAATGAAAAATGACGTCGTTTAGGTTGGTTAAGCCAGCGTGGATGGACGACGTCGTTTTTGTCGTCCACGGGGAGTTTTTTTTAAAATGTTTGCCACCTCAATAAAAGATGTCGCCAGAAAATGCTACGTATGCAATTTGGCCGAATTTTCTCGCCGATGGCATTTAAGTGATCCATTTTGCTCTGATTTTGGCACTTAAGTGTCACTTTCATAACTTTTGGCACTTAAGTGTCCCTTCGTACCAAGTTTTGGCACTCTAGGTGTCCCGGTGTCCTATAAGAAGGCAATTGAGAGAGGGTCATTCGGAAATTGCAAGTGCTGCTAGTGATCAATCAAATAGTCACACACGAGAACAATTGCTAGCACAATTATTGGGGTGAGCTCTCTAAAGTTTCTCTCCACTATTTGGCGCAAGTTCCCAACATTTGTACGGCTGGAACTAAAGAATATCAAAACCAAAGTATGTCAGAACTAGCGCCATGAGGGGATCAGATGTTCATAGTCAGGATCTAAAGAACGTCAAAACCAATGCTCCGAACACACCAGGCGTTTGCGGTCTAGATTTGGACCAGATCTGAAGAACATCATAACAAACATTATAAGAAGACCATGTGTTCATAGTCATAATTGAAAGAATGTCAAAAACAACGCTACGAGGACATTACACGTTTGTGATCATAATCTGAAAAATGATAGATTTAAACTTCTGAAGCATAGTACAAGGGTAATGTGATTAGCTTATTTTTATTTCTATGTGCTTCTTATTAAAATGCACGATTAATGTTAAGGAGATACATGTATGGATGTTTTCACTTCCATTGCGAATCATTTTTTTGATTCTATTTTTTCTATGCACGTGTTCTTATTTTTCAAAAGAAACACCAACATTAGCATCATTTCCAAAAGTGTCTTGGAATTTGTCACCATTAAGCATCCTCGATAGCTTCTATGCTGTCATCTTGGGAGCCACCACCTTAGCATTTGGCGTCACTTTTACTACTTCCCGTGGCATGCCAAAATGCCCTTAATGCCTGTTTCTGTAGTACCCACACCTTCGATAGCTACATAAAACCACGTTCATTAACTTCTCCTACCATCTCCATGTCCTATGACCATTCTTTTATATTTTTGAAAAGTAGAATGACATAGATTATTAGATTTGTTGTTACAAAGCTCAGTTAGAAAATAACTGGGGATGACAATTGAGCACAACCGTGCATAAGGTCTATACTACTATGTAAGCAGCAAATTGTTGTCTTGGTCTCACTTTCATTTACCAAATTTGACCCCCTAAATTAATTAGAAAAGAATAATAGCCCATAGGATCAAAGGAAATACATGTCATTCACCTGCAAAATTGGAAACTACCCCATTTCAAATTAGTTCCTTGCCAGCAGTAACTAATCTTATCTTCGAGTGAAAGGATCAGTTTCCCTTTTTAGAAAACTACTAGGGAGGGAACACTTTTATTCTCTTAAACAACTTTAGAGAACTCCTCCGTATGTACTTGAGAGTTGAGACCCGATGTTGAAAGAGAAAGATATGCCATGATTCTAGATCCTATACACCATTTAATAGTGCAAGGTATGTACAGTGGAGAAAGAGATATTCCAATTTTTAAGGGTGAGTGGTTTCCAACTTCCTTACAAATTTCATTTGGAACCTAGAACTTATCTGTCAAAATTGATTTCTTTTTTTTAGGAACCTAGAACCTATTGGAGAAAACATCTTCAAGTGATTTTGATTATGCACATAATATATTACTTACTATTTTATATGCAGATGTTTGGACCAAAGGACTGCACAACGTCCATGGTGTGATCCATTGGAGAGAAGTTCGCAAATGTCTAGTTATGACAAACAACACCAGTTAACCTAAAAGATCAGTTACTGATGATGTTTATGTTGAAGCTGTCAAGATCTGGTTGATGGTGCTGTAACAAACAAGTACATCGGATGATGTCCGTTGGGTCGGCTAAGTAGCCGTTGAAATACCTATATTTGCATAGTAGCATAATCAAGATAAAGCACATAACATAGTAGCCAAGTTATCTAACAAGTTAGGCAAACACTACAATAAGAAGATAGCAACCGTTGCTATTTTTGGTTAGCCTACAGAGGTCCAAGGAAAGAAATTGCATGGAAGAGTACCTTCCCTGGAAAGCAGCTCAACAAAAACTCTCCAACGATTATCTGCTTCTCTAATTTTTTTTCAACGATGGATTGAGGAAGAGTATAAAAGACAATATCACAAGAAACCGAGAAAGTGTGCAACGTATATACAAAATCAAGTAGCTTACGTATTGTTGTTGACACCTAAATTTCGCCTACATATTTTAATTAGGGCTTAGTTTTTATTTTCTTTTTAGATAATAATAACAATAAAAACAACAAAAAATAGATAAGAAAAAAAAAAAAAAAAAAGGAAGCAGCCGCACAAGGTTGGGCATTCGCGCCCAACCTCCTCTTCTTTCTCTTTTGCCCCCAGGGCCCGGCCTTTTTCCCAAGACTTGGCCCGGCCCTTCTCTCCTTGTCCCCTTCCTCCATTGTCTTCTTCCCCACACTCTCTGTAACTCACGGCAGCATCAACGGTTGAGGGGGGTAGGTTGATGTCGGCCGGAGATGATGGATCTCGGGTGCCATTAATGGCCTCATTCAATGCCAAGTGTGCCTCAAGGAAGGAGCAAGGATGGGACATCGGTTCAACCGAGGGGGTCCGGTCGGCAAGCCAAAGGCCGGCGGCCAAAGCCCCATCAACCGGACCCCCCTCGCCTATAAATAAGCCCGGTGCGACCTCCGTCGTTGGACACGAATGAGCAAGCTCATAAACCTTCCTCGGAGAGACTTCGGGGGAAGATCGAAGAGCAAGCGAGAGACAGAACGGGTCGTGAGCTCAAACAACCTCCCTCCAAGAGACGTCGAGGGAGGCTGACGGCAAGCGAACCCTAGAGGGAGCGGGGGGAAGACGGTGCCCGGATCCATGGGTTGCAGGGTAAAGAGGGATTGGATGCCGACAGCCATGCTTGACCACCCATTGCTTGTGCCCCCCCTATCACGGTGAGTTGGGCTCATCCGTTTTTTTTTTTTTTTTTTTTTTTTTTGGGGCTTGTTTGCTATGCGTGTTGGGGTCGTCAGGTCGGGACTAGCGGCCGTCGGCTTCACGCGAGTTTCGGCCCCTGAACATCTGTAGTTCGCCTCCCTTGTCAGTCCTCGCCGCTCGATTGCCCCGAGTTTCGAATAGGTCCGATACTTCCATATTTAGTCGGTGTCCTCCAAATATTTGACGGAAATCCTAAATGAGCTCGATAGCCACTGATGGATCTGTGCTGACCAACTGTGATGAGTGACAAAAGGCGATGGGAGTGGCTACAACAGTCATCCAAACGGAGGACAAGGCGGCGTCGGCAGTGGCCCGAGCTCAGACTGAGCTGAGCTCTGTTGCCTCTGCCACGGATCGTCAAATCTTGAGGGCTCGGGAAAAGTCAGGTCAGCAACAGAGGTTGGCCTGAGAGGCGGTGGGTTTGGGTAGGCGAGGGTGGCACCGCCAAAACCCTACGACGAGGTGAGGTCGACAACGGCTCCACGGCCCTTGTGGTGTAGATGTGACAACAGCGGGCGCGAAGCTGGGTTGGCGGGTCGGGCTCGTGACCCAATCCCCTTAGGGTTTAGCCGCATGGGCTGTGTCAAGCCCGATTGGTCTTGGCTTCGGGTAGGGCTTCCCGGTGGGCCTTCGGTCTTTGGGCTTCAATTGGGCCATTGTTTTTACAAATAAGAATTTGCTGGGCTAAACTAAAAAAATTAAAATGTTGGGTTAGAATTTCTTTCCGAGTCAGGCCCACACCTCAGACCCGTTCCGGGCCCCTGGTCTCAACGACCCGGGTCGCTTTGTATATAATGTTATAATTAGAAAATAATATTTTAATAAAATGAAATAAATAATAATAAAAATAATAATTAATGCTTTTTATGTTAAAAAATTACCCATATTTTCCTAAAAAATAAAATAAAAATTAGAAAAAGCCAAAAATGACTTATATTAAAAAAAAGGATAAAAATCCAAAAATGCTTGTTATGTTAAAAAAATGGAAAAAGAACAAAAAATGTTTTTCCTCCACAAAATGCATGAAAAACCCTCAAAATCCAAAACCCTTAGGATTTAAAATAAGATTAGGTACGGGAAGGGAATTAGTGATTAACTAGTGTAATCAAGTCCCCAAACATAGTTTCTCTTATTGCGCATGAGCGAATATTCCTCCCGATATTTCACTTGGATTTCCAATCCACCCACCCCAAATAGATTAGTGGTGACTCATTTTTAAAATTAACCTACAGACTAAAAACTCAAACCATAAGTCATGAATTGGTGGGCTTGGGAGAGCTCGGGCTAAGCCTAATAGACCTAGCCACACCATTAGCCTCCGCCGGCAGCCTTCCCTAAGTGGGAGGTGAAAAAAAAGAGGTCGCGACAGCTTGGCGACTCCGTTAGGGACGATTTTGTTGACTTAGGCATTTTTTCATCTTGTTTAAACACTTTACTAACTTGGGGGTTTTTTTTTAATGCAGGTTCGTAGCTTAGAGATTTATTTTAATTTTGTCAAAATAAAATGTCTTGTGATTATAAACTGCTATGCCTACTTTACTGTTTTAGCATTGTACGTGGCACACACAACCCGGCCGCCAAACCTGGGCCATCATAGGATATTTAGGATAGAGTTAAGAAAAGATACTGCCTCAAATGTGAGACTGTGATGTAGAGGTTGCCTTTCTTTTCCCCAAATTTCTTTAGGTAGAGCCAAGGTTAAGAGGGTGAGATGCCGACGCAAGACTGCAATAGGCAGATATTGTGACGACCCTAGGCCGCAACGATCTTCGAACCTTGGTGTGTTCGTCCCTCTGGACAAATAGGACTACAAACTCATGATATACATGACCTGAGGGGAGTCCGGTGTTAATCGTCAGTATATCCCTTATCCTGATGAAAGTAAGTCTTGGCAAATCAGGGTCGAGATGCTCCGATTGTTCCCATCGCAGATCAACAGGATTGCCATAGAAGGTACCGGAAGATGCAGGCATCATCGACATCCTTATTACTCTGTAATATGTTAGCTCCATGAGGGGTGAGTACGACTACTCAGCAGTCAAAATTCTACTAAACTATATTACATAAAACTATCATCATCCGATTCCATACAATCCAAAACAGAGCACACGACCAAAGCAATGAGTGTGCATAAGTTCAAAAGAATCTCAAACAGCACAATCCAATAAAACATGTAGATGTTTAAAACTCAGTTTATCACGACCCACTACCACCATCTTTTGGAGGACCAGAGTTTGCGTCCCTCCAGGCATATCGCATCCTACCTAGCATCATGAAGGCCTCCAGTTCCATATTTTAGTCACCGAGCATCCGAAGCATGTTACGTCACACCTCCAGGCATCTTGCACCTCACCTAGCATCACGAGGAACCTCTGAGGCTCACCAGTCCCTAGACTTCCAGAGGCATTGCCACCACAATCCTTCATGCAACCCGACACCCGGGGCATCGTCGTCCCAGGGTTCCGACGACATTGTAACTCACACATCATGGTGTAGCAGTCTAACAAGTCGAAAACCAATACATTCACAATGCCAATACCAGAAACTGCTTTGATTTCTAAATCCTAATCATGATTCAAGCCAAAATAAAATGAAATCTTGCAATTCCTTGGTCTGACGACCTTGACATTGGCTTAGTCATGAGGTCTGGGTGAACCTATTTTCAAGCCAATACGCAACTCGCCAAGCCCGCCACTAACAAAGAAGCCAAGAAGTTTTTGGCCGTAGTCAAAGCCAGTGAATACAATGTGGTGGAACAATTACGGAAGTTACCCGCACAAATCTCCCTACTGGAATTACTTCAGACATCTGTCAAGCACCAAAAATCCCTGATGAAAGTATTGAGCAAAGTACATGTCCCTAAAACATTCGAGCATGCCAAACTCGAGGAGTTTCTCGGGGCCATCCTTCTAAAAGATCATATGGCAATTTCTGATGAAGAGATCCCCGAAGAAGGTATAGGACACACTAAGGGCCTCTACATATCAGTTAAGTGCAATGCCTCCCACATTGCTCGAGTATTAATTGACAACGGATCAGCTTTAAACATACATATGCCCACTGGCGACACTCCGTCATCTTAAATTAGAAACATCCCAGATCCAGGTAGCCAAGACTTCTGTTCAAGCATTCGACAGGACAAAGAAGGAAATAGTGGGAGAAATCGAGCTTGATGTTCAAATAGGCCCAACCATATTCAAAATTTTGTTCCAAGTAATGGATATCCCCACCGCATTCAATTTCCACTTAGACCGCCCATGGATCCACGTCGCTGGAGCAGTACATTCAAGCCTCCACCAAAATGTAAAGTTCGTTGTTGGAGGAAAACTGATCACGATCCGCGGAGAAGAGGACCATCACATCTACCACGAGATGACCATCCCTTATGTTGAACCTGGTGGCAAAACTGAATCCAGTCATCAATCTTTCGAGCTCGTGTTTGCTACACACGGAACTCAAGGAACTCCACCCCTTGTCCCCGAAATGTCAAGTGCTGCAAACATGGTAGGAAAAATCATGACTGGATACGGTTTTACCCCAGGTCAAGGGCTTGGCAAGGGAAGCCAAGGCATCTGCAAGCCTATCAAAGCCTTGAGGAGACCCCATACCATCGGTTTAGGATATCATAGAGGAAAAGAACAAGACCGGTAGGGAAAGGCAAAAAACAAAAAAAGCTAGCCTTGTATACCCTCGCCTCGAGGAAACCTTCCTAGGCCCTGCAAGGATGATGCATGAGGAGGAAGAAATGATCGGTGTTCTAAAAAAATTCCACCATGAAAGCCCGAAGTTTCCCATGGGTTAGGAGAACACAACTCAGCCCGCACTTAAAAAGAAAGAAAGGCTAGATGATGTGACTGCCATGTTTGGAGACCTTTTAATAGGTGACATTGAAGAGGAACAACTAGCAAAAGCAGGTGATAACTTCTCGTTCACCCAACTTCAACGTCAAGTCAATGAACTACGCGAGACAGTACACCACTTGATAGAAAATTTTGCTCAAGCTACCCAAACATTCCGCTCTTGTCACAATGAGGAGTCGGTAGTCGAAATAAATGAAGAGGACCCTACTGACACGACCTGGCAAAGGGCTCGAGTACCCCTGAATATGATCTATTCAAGTACTGTGACTATCATTCAGGGGAGTTAGAACACTCGTTAGTTGATTGTACCATCCTGAAAGACAAGGTTTAGGATCTATTGGATGCTGGGGTATTCACATTTCGCTCCCCATGGCTATGTTATGGCAAAGATGACCTCCTCGTGGTACGTAGCACCCGCACTATGTTCCCCAAATGTGTTAAGGAAGTGCATGGAAGAAAGGCAATCATGGACACCTTAGGTCAACCGAGTGGTAAATTCAATTAATATGTTAACTACTCAGTTCCCTAAAGCTTCTATGACCAGCATCAGAACATTATCCCCGATGGATGGGGAGACATGGATGATCTAAAATTCACGAAGCTAGGAACACAAGAAGGCATGACCGGTGACTGGTATGAGGATTTCTTCATGGGCGCTATCGACGAAGGACCGTCAAGGGAGATGGGTGCAGGCCCGCTCGAGTGGAACCCTTTTTAATTTCCTTGCATACTCCTTTACATTGGAACCTATACATCTTTCTTAAGTCTAGCTTGTTTTGTTTTTAACATCAGTTCCACTTGAGGAACTAACTTTTGAAATCACTCTTCCCAAATGTAAATCCACCTATTACTAAATAAAGATTAAAATATTTTGAGGGCATGAGGAGACACACCAAACCGACTCGCTAATAATATCCACCCAAGAAATGAAAGAAGAAATCTGAGGCCCGGATTTTCTCATGCTTCCTCATCTTAGACCTTCAAACAACAATTCGTCACATTTTCAAAAAGAAAAAGGAGCATGCATGTTGTTAACCTTATTCGATTCACTAACTCATCTGCTTTATGACGTAGGCATAATCCAGCGACAAGCAAGGGTACGGGAATGGTCCAAACCAACATCGTAGGTAGCCATGATAGCAATTTGGATAACTCAGACGATGATTCCGACGAAATCCAACGGAATTGGGAGCGACACAAAGAAGAAAGGCCCAAGGGAAATAAAGATTGGCGCAAACCTTCCTAAAGAAGAAGCCACAAGCTTAATTGCCCTCCTAAAAGTAGTATCAAGATGTATTTGCATGGTCATATGCTGACGTGCCAGGCCTCGATCCAATGATCATTGAGCATAGCTTGCCAACCAACTCTGATGCAGCCCCCAAGAAGCAATAGCTAAGGAGAACCAAGCCAGAATTGTCAAAAAAGATTGAAGAATAGGTAATGAAACTCCTAGAAGTGGGCTTCCTCGAAGTTTGCAATACCCTAGTTGGGTAGCAAACATTGTACTAGTGAAGAAGAAAGACGATCAAATTTGGGTCTGTGTCGACTACCGCGATTTGAACAAAGCAAGCCCAAAAGATGATTTCTTGCTACCACACATAGACATTCTTGTGGATAGCACTGCTGGATTCAAACTATTTTCTTTCATGGATGGATTATTGGGATACAACAAATAAGGATGAAAAAGGAATACAAGGAAAAAACGGCATTCATCACTCCATGGGGAACCTTTGACTATAAGGTCATGCTTTTTGGCCTGAAAAAATGCTGGTGCAACTTATCGACGTACCATGGTCACCCTTTTTCATGACATGATGCACAAAGAAATTGAAATATATGTCGATGACATGATCGCCAAAACCAGACATAGAGAAGACCACGTGAAGACCTTGGAGAAGTTATTCAATCGGCTTCGCTAGTTCAAGTTGCACTTGAACCCAACAAAATGTGTGTTTGGGGCAACTTCTGGCAAATTACTTGGGTTCATCATGAGCTATGAAGGGATAGAAGTGGACCCATAAAAAACCAAGGCGATATTTGAGATGCCTCCTCCCTTGACTGTAAAGGAAGTTCGGAGCGTTCTAGGGAGATTAAATTACATTGCGTGATTCATATCCCAACTTTTTCTGAAATTGCAAAACCTTTCTTTAAACTTCTCAAGGAGGATGCATAGATTGAATGGGAGGATGACTGCCAACTGGCATTCGAAAATGTGGAATCCCCTGATAGCCCCCAATCTGTTAGGGTCGCCACACATTACTACCTTTCTCTTAACCAGAAAATCTGCTACTCTATTACCATATGCTTTCGATAAGTCCATGGGTTCTAGGGGTCTATATCTTTTCCATTGGTCCCTACACAAAAATATGGCGGATGCGCATCCAACAACTCCCTTTCCTATATATAGAAACGATGCACACCAACTAAACACGTTTATAGATAATAGCCGGACATTTTATTTACATAAACCAGATGGACATCGATTGTCAATACACCAAACTGCCGTAGTTTTCTAAACCCGGCTATACTTCAAAAGTTACCCGACATTTCCAACAGCTATATACATAAAGTCCATCGTTCAGTGCCGACGTCCAAAATTTTCTTCATCTGCTGGCCCCATCTCACGGTCACGCCTAGCCACTCGATCCCCCATTGTCGTTTGCTGGTGGCGATGACAGTGGCCCCAGCGTTTGTTCATTTCGACGGGCGAATATGGTGACATACTCCTGGAGTACAGGGCTGATGGGAAGACCGGTATCGAACATCACAATCACTATTACTTGTACGAACGTCAGTCCCCGCACGTCAGGGTCTTGGTATTATGACTGCTCCCATTGTAAGTCGATCGGGATCCCATAGAATGTACCAGGTGGTGCGGGCAGCAAAGACATCTTATCTAGTCTAAAAATGTGAGTCCCTACAAGGGGTGAGTACAACCACCCAGCAGCAAAAGATCTACTAAACTATATTATGCAGAACCATCACCATATAATTTCATGCAAAATTCACAAAACACATAATCAAAGGAATAGGTATGCATCAAATCAATAGAATTTTCAAAGCAATAGCAAGCGTAGTTTCAAAACCGGAACACATCATTTTAATCACAAGGGTCCCGATTATAAGGCTAAACTGTTATGACACGTCCCATACTATACCACACAATTTTGTCCTATAATCAAGTGCAACTTAGTAGAACAATTAGTTTCAAAACTCAAAAGATTTTTCTCCTGGAGGACCAGTGTTTGTGTCCCTCCGAGCATTTGCACCCAACCTGGCTTTGCGAAAGCCTCCGGTTCCATATTTCACTCACCGGGCATCCAAAGCGTGTCATGTCTCACCTCCAGGCATCTTGCACCTCACCTAGCATCACGCGGAGTCTCCAGGGCTCACTATGTTACTAGTGTCCCCTACCTTTCATCATGTGCATGTATGTGTGGGGATGGAGGCGACTTGCATGAGGAGGCAGCTTGGTAATGTGCCGAGGGAAATATACATTGGTCTGACTTGTGGTGTTTTGTGGAGAAGAAAATTTTAGGAGATAATGGACTAGGTGATGGTTGAGCTATCACGCTACGGTGGGGACGTTGACGATGAGGTGTTGTCATGGAGACGTGATGAGATGTGGTGGTTCGGTATGATAATGGTGGTGGCGAAACGGTGGTCGTGAGTGGTGCCAATATAATAGTCCGATGACAAGCTTGTCGACGCAGCATGGGCCATTACGTATTCAAGGCTCGGGCAAAGTCCGAATATCACAGAAGTAGAAATCCCTTCCCTGTGGATTTTATCAAAGGCAAGATTGTCCGAGTAAGATTGGACGCAACAAAGGCTTGAGCAATTAAATATGATTGACAAAAAATGACTAAAAGCCCTCTATCATGGTCAATGTTATCATCAGAAGGTAGCCCGATCGTTCAATCAAAAGGTGCAACCCTAACACTTTAAGGTAAACGAGCTAGTCTTGAGAAAGACACTGTCAATATTTCCAAAGCCTGGAGGCAAGTTCGCCCCAAATTACAAGGGTCCTTATGTGATAAAGAAGATACTCCCCGGAGGAGCCTTGATCCTGGCTAAAACGGATGGACGAGAATTCTCCAAACCAGTCAATTCCGATGCTGTAAAAAAGTACTACCCTTTGTCTAGCATTGCCAAGCATTGCCCTATCGGAATGAAATGCCTATGCACCTCTTATATATGAGTGATGTATTTACACCATCATGAAAATGTGTTTGGCCGATTCGACGAAGAAGAGTGAATGATATCACCAGCATTTGAGGAAGTGTTGGAATTCAGGCAGCAAACTTAATGGTTAATTTGGGCAAATCGATAGCGGCCAAGCTAGTACATAAGAGTGACTTGTATCAAATTCACCTAATTTGGTGTGATAGGACGTGTCGTCAGGGAACCAATTTGATTAAATAGAAAAACAAGTGCTCCATGAACACCACTAGTGCCACGCTACGAAAACGGGAGAATAATTGACCTGACAAAATGAGAGACGTAGGACATCATGTCCTTTCGGTACTATAGGTCCACTCAATCATCAACAAGCTAATGAAGGGATTACCAGACCATCAGAGATACAGATAATAAGTCAAGCACTCCCAAGAAAAATGGCGTATCAAGTATCGCTAAAGCAGATGAAAAAAATCCTTCAGGCCTTAACTCACATTTAATTTTGGCCATATTGATTGATCTGTTTTCATCTTCTCTTCTACAGGGGCAAAAGCATAAGTGCCCGTTAAATCATTGATTAGATTCCCAACTCTGGATGATCCTTCTTGTGTCATCTCCCTATTCAATAGGGACAATTCATCGACACCCATTTGTGAACAACTCTTTTGATTTAACATATTTGTAAATACAATTCTGTTAAATAAATACTTCTAATGCTGCTAGTAAAATTTTGAGTAAATTCAATTGTTTATACAAAATCTTTCGTATTTAAAATGCTGCACACCATTTCCAAACAAATTTTGCATGATGACTTTGTCTGTCTAAATCACTGATTCCACTGAGGAATATCAAAATAGACAGCTGAAATGAAGCATATAAGATTTACCATATAAGCCGGGTGAGGCGCATCAGGTTGATGAAAGGCAAGCCATACCCTACACGCAGTCCCCTATCTATACATTTGCGAGACGAGTGTAGAAGATTCCATGCATGCAGGGTAAAGGGTGCTCTCACAAATGGTACGATAACCAAAGCAGTGAGGAGGCATTTCATTTCTCTACCCAAAACACTATAGGATATCCATTACTTATCCCCTTTAAGCCCCATACACTTGTGGAATTTCTTTCAAGAACCACCCCATACTAGGGCAGATTGGAGGTGAGGCGACATCACAAGGTGAGAAAGGGGATAGAAATTTTCTTACTTGCACTTGCATCAATCTTCGGGTGTCTTTATTGCATATTGAACACTCACGATAATTTAAGTTCCCTAGAATGCCGAAGAGCAATTCTTTCTATGCACTTGTATTCATTATACAGCCCAATTGAGTTTGTAATTTCACCCTCACATTGAGGCAAAAAAGAGATTACTGCCGTTCAAGTAGCATAACTTGGAGCGCCAGCAAAAGACGAAGACTGGAGAGTCTAACAACAGTGTTGTGTCTGAACCCACCTAGGTCAGTTCCTTAGATAACAAAACTGAAAAACAAGGGGCATGAAAAAGCGGTGTACCTGGTAAGAGCAAGGTCAATGCCCATAATATAAGATAGTTGAAATAAAAACTAGGGACATGAGAAAGGAGTGTGCCTAGTAAAAGCAAGGTTGATGCGCTCAGACAAAAAGTGAATTTTAGCCATTGGTACTCCTAAACAAAGCAACTATTGTGGTTCAAATAATAGAGCCTCCATGGAGAAGATTCCCGGTTGTGAGAAGAAGGATCGGTGATAATGCCAAGGCAATCGCCAACTCTCACCCTTTCACACATGAATCAAGCCTACATTACATCCCATTGTAAAAGTCTCTTTAGACTAGGGCACTTCAATTAACGTAGGATTTCATATGTTTATAAGCATCGCTCGAAGGAGTACGAGCAAGATTACTCTATCTCTTTTCGCAAGATTCTTGTCTTGTAAACTCGGAGATGATCGTGCAGCTTTTCATAAGACTTGACCTTGATGGTCCCCTTTGATAAGCCATTGACCAAGCCTACATCACAGTCCTAGCAAAGACCTCTCATATTGGTAAATTCGTACCGCTTGCAAGAATACCCGAACCTCTGCTGACATGATGACAATAAGATAGTGTGGTCCTTATAAGTCCTGTATCAATGGTCAAGATAAAAGAGCCTTTTCCATGAGAGTGAGCGGAAAGTCCTTTTAGACTGAAAGTCCCTCATCTAACATGCTCAAGACATCCACGTTCTAAATGAAGTCTGTCTTTCGAAATTTTCCCTAGTGGAACTTAGATGATACAAAATGACAAAGTTATCATGCATGAATCACATTTAAATCCATGAAATTACAACATATACAATCATGTGTGCATATTGTGTAAATAGCAAGCATACTCTCAGAGATTAGAGATATCATTAGATAAGCATATATCTACCCTTATTTCCAAAAGTTTGTCCTTGAGTGCCAGCCACCATTCAAATACTCTTTCTTGTTGACACTTGACCTGTTCGAGTTGTCTTTAGAATGTGGATGCTTGCAATTATCCAAGTATCCCTTTGTCTTTAGGTACCTACCACTGTCTAGGTACTCTTCTTATCGACACTCGACCCGTTCGAGTTGTCTTCTGAGTCTGGGATGCTTGCGAGTGACCAAGTATCCCATTGTCCCCGGGTATCTACCACTGTTTAGGTACTCTCTTATCAACAATTGACCCATTCAAGTTGTCCTCAGAATATTGATACTTGTGACTGTTTAGGTATCCCTTCGTTTTTAAGTGCCCACCACTGTCTGAGTGATCCCCCTTATTGACATTCGACCTATTCGAGTTGTCTTATGAGTTTGGGTGCTTGCAATTGTTCGGGTACTCTCTCATATCGACATTCAACCTGTTCGAGTCATCTTTAGAATTTAAATGCTTGCAATTGACCAAGTATCCCATCGTCCATGAGTGCCTATCATCGCCTGGGTACTCTCTCTTACTGACACATGACCTGTTCAAGTTGCCCCCATAGTACAGGTACTGGCGACTAATCAAGTATCTCATTGTCTTCAAGTATCTGACACTATCCAGATACTTCCTTCCCATGACACTCGACCTGTCTGAGTTGTCCTCAAAATTGTCTCATCAAATATTAGTAGCTACTCAAGCATTCCACTGCTTTGTGTGCGTGTGGTTACCCAAGTATGCTCTCTTTTCATCATGATGCTCAAACTTGCCTGAGTAGTCCCATATTATATAATTAAATACTTGTGTTCATCCAAGCATTCCACTACTTTGTATACCTACGGCTACCCAAGTGTTCCAACCCTTTTGAGTGCTTACGGCCATCTAGGTAAGCCTCATGCTACATTCATATTTATCTTGTTAGAAGGTGGGAGACCTTCACTGATATGCAAGGAGCATCATCGATATTCCAACTACCGGGAGATGGGAGACATTCACGAATATGTGAGGCGCGTCCTTGATATTCCAACTGCTAGGAGGCGAGAGACCTTCGTGAATATGCAAGGCGCGTCCTCAATATTCCAACTATCAGGAGACGTGAGACCTTCACGAATATGCAAGGCACGTCCTCAATATTCCAACTGCCAGGAGGGGTGAGACCATCACGAATATGCAAGGCACATCCTCGATATTCCAACTGTCAGGAGGTGGGAGACCTTCACAAATATGCGAGGCACGTCCTCAATATCCCAATTGCCAGGAGGTGGGAGACCTTCACGAATATCCAAGGCGCGTCCTTAACATTCTGTCACACCCCGAACCTCGAGCATGCGCACATCCCTCGGCAATCGATAAAAAATGCAACGTCCCAGGACGCGTCGCCGACCTTTTATTTATTTTTTTCTTTCAATTAAGCACATGTGGAAGCGAAATAAATAAATACCCAGCCAACAATCAAACAAAGGGATAGTAAAACACGGCAAACATTGCCGAAAACAACAAATTCATTTATCAATTGTTAACCCTAGGAAGTTTAATGATCACCGGCCTTTCTACGGCCACTTCCTATCGACCCTCTCAAAATCATCAAGGATCAGGGTTAACCTATACTTCGCTAACGGCAGGGCCAGCCAAAGGTGTCGCCTCTCACGCCCACCACATCCGTGCACAGCAGATCTCCAAACTACGGCCCTGAAAGAGGTTAATTCGTGATGGGATGAGATGAAATCTTAGCGAGTCAAAATCCTAAACCCTGATTAGGATGCAAATTCGCCTCGAAGGTAGTCCTAAGCACACACCATACAAAACTTACCTCGCCTCGGTGCGTACTTGCACGTTAGCTCATCACATAGGCTATTATCAATGCAGCAAGCATCACTTAATAACTAGAACACATCATTTCAATCACAAATAATCACAGGGGTCCCAATTATAAGGTAAAACCATTATGACACGTCCCATACCGTGCCCCAAAATTATTCCTTATAATCAGGTGCAGCTATCACAACCACTCAGGCGTGTTCCAGTTATTATGACCCATCGGCCACGACCAACTCAACAATCGATGATCATCCGGCATAACCGGGCATCGTCTCGCCCCATCGAGCACGGCATCATCCAAAACCCTCACCTAGATGGTATTCCACATAGGAGCATCATTTCGAAATCCATCCGCGAGGGGCATTGTCCAGAACCCTCGCCTAGACGGCATTCCAAATAGGAGCATCGTGTGGCACCCCCCGACGGCCCCCACTCCGTTAGGGTCACCACCCATTACTACCTTTCTCTTAACCAGAAATCTACTACTCTAATACCATAGGCTTTGGATAAGTCCATGGGTTTTGGGGGTCTATATCTTTTCCATGGCGGAAGTGCATCCAACAGCTCCTTTTCCTATATATAGAAACAATGCACACCAACTAAACACGTTTATAGATAATAGCCGAACACTTTTATTTACATAAACTAGATGGACATCGTTTGTCGGTACACCAAAATGCCGTAGTTTCCTATACCCGGCTATACTTCAAAAGTTACCCGACATTTCCAATAGCTATATATATAAAGTCCATCGTTCAGTGTCGGCATCTAAAAATTTCTTCCTCTATTGGCCCCATCTCACAGTCACACCCAGCCACTCGATCCCCCATTGCCGTTTGTTAGTGGCGGTGGCAGCGGCCCCAACGTTCGTCCGTTCTGACGGGCGAATATAGCGACATACTCCTGGAGTACAGGGTCGGTGGGAAGACCAATATCGAACATCACAATCACTCTCACCCATACGAACGTCAGTCCTCGCACGTTAGGGCCCTGGTATTTCGTCTGCTCCCACTATAAGTCGATTGGGATCCCATAGAATGTACCAGGAGGTGCGGACAACAAAGACATCTTGTCTAGTCTGAAAATGTTAGTCCCCACAAGGGGTGAGTACAACCACTTATATTATGCAGAACCATCACCATCTAAGTTCATGCAAAGTTCACAAAACACATAATCAAAGGAATAGGTATGCATCAAATCAATAGAACTTTTCAAAGTAATAGCAAGCGCTGTTTCAAAATCAGAACACATCATTTTAATCACAAGGGTCCCGATTATAGGGTCAAACTATTATGACACGTCCCATACCGTGCCATACAATTTTGTCTTATAATCAAGCACAACTTAGCAGAACAATCAGTTTTAAAACTCAAAAGATTTTTCTCCCGGAGGACCAGTGTTTGCGTCCCTCTGGGCATTCTGTGGCATCCCAAAAATAACTCACGGCCATGTGTTTTATAAGTAGGAGTTTATTGAATTATGATTTCAAGATTTATGGCTAAGTGAATAAGAATGATCTGGTATTTATATAAATGGATAATTATTGTTGTTGCAAACGCATCCTATGTTCATGTGAGACCAAGGATTTTATTTGATGAGGAAATTACGTATTTGGCCATGAATTTTATAAGTTGGATTTTATTAAACTATGTTGCAAAGTCTTTTGGCCTTTTATTATGCAATTAGGTATTTATTTAAATGAGGATTAAAATGTATTATTAAAAATAAACTTGGGCCATTTAAGTTTGGGCTTTAGGCCCAAGTGAGATGGGCCTAAAGTGGGCCATAAGCCCGGCCCATGTCGATGCATGGAGGGGGAGAAGGAGGAGCCGCATGGCCTCCAAGTGTCTTCGGCAAAAGAGACACTTGTCTCCTTCTTAGGGACAAGTGTCCCCCATGCAAAATAAGATTTGCATGCATATATATACAACCAAAGAGAGAGAGAGAGAGAGAGAGAGGGAGTGGTCGGTCTAGGTGCTGAGAGAGAGGAGAGAAAGAGAGAAAGAGAGGAAGAGAGAAAGGAAGGAGCTCGCCCGCCGCCGCCTGCACGCCGTCTGTCCGTCGCCGGTGTGCCGTCCGTTTGCTGTCGTCCGCTTGATCTTAGAGGCAAGTTGGGACTGATTTACACTCTTGCATGTGTGCCTTGCATGTATGATTTGTTAGTGGTGAGTTTCGGATGTTAGGGTAGGCGAAACCGAAACAAAAATGTGCCTTGTTCTTGAATATGCTTGCTGTTTTCGTATGGACCGCCTGAGCCAGAATTTTGTGAGAGATTGCATGCATGTTTTGAGTTCGATTTTGACTTTGATTTCTTCATGAAAGTTGTAGCCAACATCTTAAAATACAACATACTAAAATTTGGTGTAGATTTAAGGGGTCAAACCCTCATAATACGAAGACACTAGATCTGGAACGTTTTGGCTGACCTTTTGGTAGATTCTTGGTTGCATGTCGATTTTTATCAAGAATCTCTCTTCGACTTCTTCATGAAACTTGTATAGAACATCTTAAAGACTAACATACTCAAATGTGAAGTAAAATGAACAAGTGTAGCCTAGTGAATCGATTTAGTCTTGAAGACGGTAAATCTGGAGACGCGGTACTGGACACCCGAGACTTCATGGGCCCATATGGTGACTGTTATTTAAAAATTTGACTTAGATCCCTTAATGAAAGTTGTAGGAGACCTCTTTCAGTAAAACATATCCAAATTTCAGAGGAAATGAAGAAGAATAAGTGGGTAAAAACTCGGTATTTCTGAGATGACTACACTGGACGGTTCGGTGTGAGAACCAGAAGCTTCGAACGACTATAGGAAATTATCTAAAACGAATCTGTCCTAGAAGTCTTCATGAAAAATCTACTTTAGTGTCTTAAGTATAACCGGGTAAAATTTCATAATTTTCGGAGGTCGGTCAGGTATTTTAATAGAATTATTTCAAATACTGCGCAATCTGTTTCTATCCGAAATTGCATGCTGTACTTGTGTGAGCTATATCTTCTTGTGTGAAACTCTTTTGGGCATGTGTTCTTCATGAAATTGTTATCTTATTGTCTTACCTAGTACATGCTCTGATTTTGTGATTTTTGAGGATCATATTGATATTTAATTTAAATGATTTCCAAAATTGTGCAAGCTGGAATTTAGTAAATTTCAAAAGGCATGATATATGGACTATTCTAAGTTGTATGGATTCCATGGATTGTATTGTCTTTAGTGATTGTATCTTGCTGCATGTATGATGATGATTAGAGATGCATATAAGAATTAAAAAGGATGAAAGTGATCTTGTTTGCCATTACATCATATGCCATGCTAATTTTGAGACATAAATTAGTGAACATGAACAATGATAAATGAGGAAATTGTTGGAGGCGGTTGATAATGCCCCGGGAGTGTCGGGATGCCCGGTGGCCTAGTGGCGTAATTCCGGAGGGTCCTCGGGAGTTTCAAGATGCCCGGTGGTATACGGTACGTAATTCCAGAGGAGGGGGGAATCCTGGTGGTATGTCGGTACGTAATTCCGGAAGCCCTGGAGGTTTGTGCCCGGGGGGATGCCTCGCGATGCTAGTTGGGATGCGAGATGCCCGGCCATGGAGTGTAAATGCCGGATGCCCGGTTGTATCTTGGATACATGCCTGGAGGTTCCTCGTGATGCCAGTTGGGATACGAGATGCCCGGAATGTGGGGGTGCCGGATGCCCGGTTGTATCTTGGATACATGCCCGGAGGTTACTCGCGATGACTGGTTGGATGCGAGCGATGAATTGTGGGATGCAAACATTGGTCCCTAGAAAGAAAAACTGATGAGATCCTTGTGAACGATAAAAATTGAAAATGAATCATGTGCATGGGTGTATGCATATGGCATGATGCATGATCAGCTTATGAAAATAAATTGATGCTATTTGATATTGAGAATGCGATCATGAAGGCATGAATGGATCTCATGGTGATGTATGCTTGATAGCATGGATGATATGAATTATGTTTGTATGTGCACCTATGGCATGGTGACATATGCATGGTAATGATGATGGTACATGTGATATGATGATGATGAATGCATGGATGCATGGTAATGATGATGATACATGTGATATGATGATGATATGTGCATGGATGCATGGTAATGATGATGATACATGCGATATGATGATGATGAATGCATTGATGCATGGTAATGATGATGGTACATGTGATATGATGATGATATGTGCATGGATGCATGATAATGATGATCATACATGCGATATGATGGTGATGAATGCATGGATGCATGGTAATGATGATGGTACATGTGATATGATGATGATATGTGCATGGATGCATGGTAATGATGATGGTAAGTGTATGACATGATGGTGATGACTATATGATGATGTATGTACACGAGGTATGATGATATGTGCATGATATCAAGGTAAATTGTGCATGGATGCTTAAATGTCATGTGATGCTATGATTGTGATGATTGTGTGGCATGATGCATTGAGTGGTTTATTGGTCATTTACCTGCTGAGTAGTTGTACTCACCCCTTTCGGGGACCAACATTTCAAATTAGTAGATGGTTTGAGCGGTTGGATATGACCGTGAGGAGAAGGATAGCAAAGGAGGGAACTTTTGGATGCCGACACTAGTTGATGGACCTTAAGCATAAGATTGTGGGAGGAGATTTCGGTCATCTTTTGAAGTATAGCCGAGTATAAAAGACTGCGGCATTTTGATGTACCGATGAATGATGTCCATCTGGTTTATGTAAATAAAAGTGTTCGGCTTTAACTCATATAAGATGTTTAGTTGGTGTGCATCATTTTCTGAATATATGGAAGGGAGTTTGTTGGGTGTGCTTCCGTATATGTATTGCGCAAGGGACCTATAAAAAAAAATGTAAACCCCCATGGTTGTATGGACCCGCTGCAATTGAAATAGTATTAGAGTGACATGTTAATAGGGAAAGTGAAAAGTAAGCGAACTGTGGCGACCCTAACGGATCGGGGACTGTCGGAGGGGTGCCACAGCCCTTTTTGGTATCAGAGCGACATGTTAATAAGGAAAGTGAAAAGTAAGTGAACTGTGGTGACCCTAACAGATCGGGGGCCGTCGGAGGGGTGCCACACATTCACGCCCAACCTGGCATCATGAAAAACTCCAGTTCCATATTTCAATCACCGAGCATTCGGAGCGTGTCATGTCTCACCTCCAGGCATCTCGCACCTCACCTAGCATCACGAGGAATCTCCAGGGCTCACTATGTTACTAGTGTCCCCTACCCTCCGGAATACATATCGTCATACATCCGGGCATCTCGACACTCTCAAGGAACCTCTGGGGCTTACCAGTCCCCAGGCATCCAGAGCGTGTCATGTCTCACTTCTAGGCATCCCGACTCTCGGGGTATCGTTGACCCGAGGGTCCAACGGCAGCAATAACACGTTAGCCATGGTTTAGCAACCAAATCATTTCAATACCAAAATATTTTCAAATCATCAACATCTGGAATCCCTTGGATTCTTTTCGAAATTCCATGTTCACAACTCACCCTTCAACATTTTCAAAATCCACCGAAAGTAACCCGAGAGTAGTACCCATACTCTTGGCTCACGACAAATCATTTATCAAAACAATAAGTAAATTTGGAAACTCGCATAGAAAGTCTAAAATTTAACCCGATTTTTAATGGTTTAGAAAAATTGATATAGAATTCAAAATTTGAAAGCACCGCACATTTTCTTAAAATATTTGAGGTCTATGCCAAAGTAAATAGAGTTTCTCATACCAATTGGGAGGTGTTTTTTTCCAAATCAATCTACAGCCAAATTTTTCACGGTAAGCCAGTAGTCACCAAAATCTGTGTTCGATTGAAGTTCAAAGGAATCGAAACACACATAGAAAACCTGAGCATTTCCTCAATTCCCTAATCCCAATCTACTTCAATCATTCTAGAATTCAGCATCCAATACCCAAAACTCAAATCTTTCCAATCTAACAGCACTACATCAAACCACAACGGCATTGCATTACATAGGTTAGTAGACTTTCACAGCTGGGTGAGATGCATCTTCTTCATGCACGAAACGTAACGTTTCAATCCAATGATGATGATGAAACGGTGCCCATAAATGGTACCAATGACGCAGTCCGACGATACTTCCTTCGATCTGTCACGAAACGTCACATACTTCCTTCGATACTTCCTTCATCCCACGTATTCATACGCATCAGGACAGGTTCACTTAGTGACCACACGAGCACATACTTGGCCAAGAGCACCATGCTTTGCGTTCGAATATCTTGTTTTCAAATAATGAACTTGGCCGCTTTTCTTCGTATTAAAAATCTCGATAAACAATCGTGCGTGGTCACATAATTAAAAGTGAACAATCAAACCCAGTATGCTCCTAAGAATTGGCGTCCAAAAACCGACACCTGGCATTTTTCCATTTAAAAGCCCATAAAACCAAGCTTTGTACTAAAATTCAATAACTACCGTCAATATCACGCATAATGTCTTCATATAGCCAAGAACACCAAAAATCCCTTTTCAAAAATCAACCTAGCAACTCTTTTTTTTTTCTTTAAAGCTTTCGAAAATAAATTCGTACTGGGTCACGTATTTGAAATAAACCCACCAAACTTTGCACGCATCTAGTATAAAACCTCGTCATTTTATTGAACACATAAAATTTGGCGTCCAAAGTCGACACCTTATTTATTTTCTATTTTCTTTCCTAACCACTCCTTTTTGGAACAAAATTGGGTAATCCCCCCGGTTTTTTTTTGTTCAAAACCTTTGGAAAGAATTTCGTAGGTGCTCACGTACTCAAAATTAATCCACCAAACTTTGCACGCACCTAGGTTAAAACCTCATTGTTTCATAGAGCAAATAAGTTTTGGTGTCCAACCCGACACCTCATTATTTTTCTAATTAAAAGCGCATAAGGTCATCTTTTGCATTACCAATAAACACTCACCAAAGCACAACCATTCACATATTATCATGCATAAGTTCTAAGCATACCAAACATCAACCAAATCACAACATATTCATTTCTCAGCAAGCCAGATGCCAAGAACAACTACAAAAACACAATCAGCCCTAACCAGCAGAAACCGGGCCACTCAAGCACCTTCAAATTTAATTCCAGAAACATAATAAAAAAAACTAAGAAAATTCTCAAATTTTAATATGTTCTAAAGGACACCTAAATAAACATTTTTCATGCATACACCTTGACCCAAATCGTTCTATATCGAGAGAATTAAATCACCCAAACCGTTACAAAAATTGTGTCTGTGTACAGAAATTCTGTTTCCCAAAATCAGTTTGGTTCGAGATTCAAAACTTGTTTGTTTGATTTCAAATTTGACTATATTAAACTAAAATATGTGATGAACAAATTTTGTGAAGAAAGTCTTTGAAAAATCAAACCCTAAGAGTTGATAAAATTCTATTAAACACCAAAAGGTGACAAGTTCAAGTACATACTGAGATTCTGTTTTGCAAATAACAAGGATGAAAAATTATTCTTTTAAATTGCTAAAATCATGAGTAACATATATGTCATAGTTGAAGATGTTTTGAGCATTTTATAAGAAGGAAGCAACTTCAAAATCGCAGCACATTTTTCCCCACAAAAATAGCAAATGGTGAGGGTCCAATAACCAGATCCAAGGGAAATCCACTAAATTAGACTAAACCACCCTCATTATTTCTAATCTAACTAATTATATTAACACTAAACTATCTTAAGGCTAATCTAACCAAACTAGATTAACACTAATCAAACTTAAGGCTAATCTAACTTAACACTAATCTAATGAAGCTAATTAACACTAATCTAACCCCCTAAGTACAATTAACAACCTAATCAAGGATTAGGGAGTTGACTCACAAGAATTCAATGATGGCGGGTTGACAGCGACGGCAGCATGATAGCGGTAAAACCCCAAGTCAACCGTTTCTCCAACGGAGCTCAACTGGCGAAGGAAACGGCTCAATAAGGCTCGGCCAAGGAGGGTTTAGTTACTCAGAGGTGAAAACGATGGCTGGATGGGCACTGCTTGGGCTGGTCCTGGTAGACGGCTGCTGGTGGCGGAGCTGGTGGCATAAGTTACGGTGGCTGGACGTCAGCGTTGGTGGGGACTGTTCGGCTGCTGTTGACGTGGAGCTATTAGTCACGAGATGGGGCTTCTGAGTTAGAGGCAGTGAGGTGCGGCTGTGAAGATGGGATGACTAAGGTGGCGGTGGAAATTCTAGGGGTGGCGTGGTAGCTTGAAAAGAAAAATGTTGGAGGTGTTGTGGTTGTGGAAGTGGAAGGGAAATTGAGAACAAAATGAACGTGAGGAGAAGTGGAAAAGAAGAAGAAGAAGAGAGGAAGGAGAGAAGGTGGGTTTGGCTAAAGCGGGGATTGAGCATGAGAGAGAGAGAGAGTCAAGGGAAAATATCTAAAATCATCATCTCTAAGTCCCCAAAGTCATGTGCCAAATAGTCAAGGGCCCCTCCAATCAAAATTTAGCTTCAATTTCCTTAAACAAAGCTAATTTGGAGATAGAAAAATCCAATATCTTCAGCCATCGAAATTTTCGTTTTTTTTCCGCCATAAACCGATTTTTCCACAAATTTCCGGGCTCAATGGAATTTCCTTGAAAGACGAGACGACATCCTAAAAATAAATCGTGACACACTTGAACGTCTAATTCTCGAAACCAAATTCAATTTTGTGGTTAAAGTCGACCAAACACGATTTTAGTACAACCTAACGTATTGGGTAGCTTTTAGGGATTTTTGCACGTTCTACCTATGGTCGATAATTTTCGATCCACGTTTGTGCATCTCCGACTCGTTGGCGACTCTCGATTGTCGTAAAAATCGCAAGGTTTCAATCACGTGTCCTGACCTGTTGCAATTCAATTACGTTTTTCCATCGAATCGACTTATATCAATCACTAATCAATTATAACGGTGTGTGGCACCCTCGACGGCCCCCGATCTATTAAGGTCGCCACACTTCATTCCTTATCTTGGATGTCCTTTTTCCTTAGATCAATGGACTTCAGGGAGTCCATGTGGGGGTTTTATCACATACTTCATTGGTCCTTACACAATGTACATGGCAGAAGCGTATCCAACAACTCCCTTTCCTACACTTAGAAATGATGCACACCCAATACACATATAGATAATAACCGAGCACTTTTTATTTACCTAAAATAGATGGACATCATTTGTCGGTACACCAAAATGCCGCAGTTTCCTATACCCGACTACACTTCAAAAGTTAACCGACATTTCCAATAGCTATATACATAGAGTCCATCATCCAGTGCCGATGTCCAAAAATTCTTCCCCTGCTGTCCTCACCACCGTGGTCACTCCACACCACTTGATCCTCCGTCGTCGTCGCCCTCTGGTAGTAGTGGCAACGGCCCCAGAGTTCGCCCGTTCCTATGGATGTATAGGACGATGTATGCTTGGCATGCAGGACTTAAGGGGAGACCAGTATCGATCATCATCACTACCCTCACTCGAATGAAAATCAGTCCCTGCAAGTCAGGATCCTGGTGTTTCGACTGCTCCCACTGCAAGTCAATAAGGATACCATAGAATGTACCAGGAGGCGCAGGCAGCAAAGGCATCTTTCTCAATCTGAAATATGTTAGTCCCACAAGGGGTGAGTACAACCACTAAGCAGCTAAAGATCTACTAAACTATATTATGTAGGACCATCATCATCTGATTTCATGCAAAATACACAAAACGTATAATCTGGAAGAATAGATATGCATTAAATCAATAGAGTTTTCCAATGAAATGTTAAGCGCAGTTTAAAAATCGAAACATATCATTTCAATCACATGGGTCCCAATTATAAGACCAAACCATTATGACATGTCCCATAACGTGTCACACAATTTTGTCCCATAATTAGGTGCCACTATCAAAATGGCGTAGCTTAGCAGAACAATCAACTTTAAAACTCAATAGCTTTTTGATTCACTATCACTATCTCCCGGAGGACCAGTGTTTGCGTCCTTCTAGGCATTCGCACCCAACCTGGCATCACGAAAGCCTTCGGTTCCATATTTCAGTCATCGGGCATCCAGAGCGTGTCATGTTTCACCTTTATGTATCTCGCACCTAACCTAGCATCACAAGGAATCTCCAAGGCTCACTATGTTACTAGTGTCCCCTACTCTCCGGAATGTGTATCATTATACATCCAGGCATCCCTACACTCCCAGGGAACCTTTGGGGTTAGCCACGACAATGATGTCCCACAGGCATCCAGAGGCATTGCAATCATGATCGTCCAAGCATCCCGTCTCCCGGGGCTTCATCGTCCCAAGGGTCCAACGGCATCGATAACAATTCAACCATGGTGTAGTAATCAAATCAATTTAATGCCAAAACGCTTTCAAACATCAGTATGGAGAATCCCTTGGATTCTTCTCAAAATTCCATGTTCACAACTCACCCTTCAGCATATTCAAAATCCATTAGAAAACCGAGAATGGTACCCACGCTTGTGTGACGCCTCCTAATGGCCCCAAAATCCATTAGGGTCACCATCTTACTTCTTCGTCCTGTATGTCCTTTTATTTTAAGTCAATGGACTTTAGGGAATCCATGTGGGGGTTCTATCATATACTTCATTGGTCCTTGCGCAATAATATGGTGGAAGTGTATCCAACAACTCCATTTCCTACACATAGAAATGATGCACACCAAATACACATATAGATAATAACCGAGCACTCTTATTTACATAAGTTAGATGGACATCGTTAGTCAATACACCAAAAAGCCACAGTTTCCTACAACCGGCTATACTTCAAAAGTTGATCGACATTTCCAACAGCTATATACATATAGTCCATCAATTACTGTCGGCGTCCAAAAATTTTCCCTTGTTGTCCTCACCATCCTCGGTCACTCCACATCACTCGATACCCGGTCGTTGTCGTCATCCTCCGGTGGCGGTGGCAGTGGCCCCAAAGTATGTCCATTCCTGCGGACATATAAGACGACGTACACCTGACATACCGGACCTGAGGGAAGACTGGTGTCGATCATCATGATCACCCTCACTCAAATGAACGTCAGTCCTAGCCAGTCAGGATCCTGATGTTTAGTTTGATCCCACTGTAAGTTGATAGGGATACCATAGAATGTACTAGGAGGTGTGGCAGCAAAGGCATCTTTCTTAGTTTGAAACGTGTTAGTCCCACAAGGGGTGAGTTCAACCACTCAGCAGCTAAAGATCTACTAAACTATATTATGCAGAACCATCATTATATGATTTCATGCAAAATACCCAAAACATATAATCTGGAATAATACAAATGCATTAAATCAATAAAAGCTTTTCAAAGCAATGGCATAACACAACAGAACAATCAAGCTTTAAATGTGACATCCTGAATTTTTTTTAGTTTTGCTTTCAATTAAATTAATTGGGCCTTTCATCTACACACCTATAGGGCTGTTCTCAGAGCCGATCACTCTCGAGATAACTAGACTATTAGGAAAAGTTAATAAGAGATTTTAATGCAATAGGCTTGGGGATTCAACCAAGAACGGCTACTTAACCGTGCTCATCTGCATAGATCATTACGGCACAATAACGATCAATTAGAAATAAGAAATAGGTTGGTTCGACTGAGATGTGTTGTTAAATATGGATGATTTCACCAATTTGAAAAACTCTCGTCGATCGGCACTAGTTTAATTTTTATGTCATTTTGGTATCTTGTGTCCGTATTTGAATCATCGAGATTTTCATGACAACCGAGAGTCGCCAACGTGTCAAAGAGGTTCATTGTTGCTTGAAGAAAATTGACCACGGGTCATTTGCACTAAAAATTTATGAAAGCTACCCAGTAGCCTAGATCATGCTAAAATCGAGCCAAATTGAAATTTACCGCGAATTTGAATCGGATTTCAGAAATTGAAAGTTCTATCATGTCACAAGTCATTTTAGGAACGTCGACTTAGTCTCCGAAAATTTTTCTGCAAACCAAGACTTTTTTGGGAAAAAGTCGAGGTAGGGTCGTTTTTGTCTAGAAAATTGTGGCATCCGAAAATTTCGACGACCCTCAAATATGCAACAGCCGTCAGTAATCGACGGGAGTGTCCTCGGTACCACATTTGGCCTAGTCTCATCGCCACTCAACGTCCAGAAACATTTACTTTTGAAGAAAAAGAAATTCGTCTTTGAATGGCCATATGAACAATATCACCAATGGCCACGTTGTTTTATCTCTTGGACCGAACCTCCTATGTACATCGTTGCGACCCCATGCATCCTTGCCGATTTCTTTCTCAACGCAAGAATTTCAATCACGTACTTGTACATGAAGTGGACTGAATAGGAAGAGATTAGTTGATTTCCATGGAAACCATGAAACCGAAATGCCCCATGCATGTACCGAAATTTGAGGATTTAATCTTTGGAGGGATTGGACCATGTAGTAAGGACCATACGGCCACAGAATTTGCTGACCCAAGTAACCCCAAGCCTTTTTAATTGTCGACAACACGGGGTCAACGAATCATGGGATTGTTGACCGAGAGAAGCCCAGCAATGGCCACGTTGCTTCCCATTCGGCTGCCATCAAGGAAATCCAAGAAATTATCAGCTGAAGACACGCCTCTCCCTAGCTGTCTTTGGTTCTTGCTGCCACCAAAAGATTTACATGCAGCTGACTAATGAGTCAACAATTAGAAGGAGTAAAACGCTCGTACAGGTGGGGAGGAGAGAGAGGAGAGAGAAGGAACCGAATGAAACTTGAGCAAAGAGAGAAACCAAGAGTGAGCGGGTGAGCGAGTGATAGAGAGAGAGATTGAGCGAGAGAGACCACCTTCTGCCGTGCTTGAGCTGCCGCCGTCAACGCCGCTAGTCTTTGCCGCTATCGGACCGCATTGCCGGACCGAACCCCTAGCTGTTGAACCATAGGACTTGAGGCAAATGAAAGTCCATTAATCTATATGACGTTGTGCTGTTGTTGTCTAGTGTAGTGCAATAGACTTGGAAATGTTTGGGTTCTGAATGGTGGATGCTGAATTTTGGGTGATCGAAGTAGAAATGCATTGAGGAATTGAGGAAATGCTTTGGTTTTCTATGTGTACTTCTAAAATTCCTTTGAACTACATTAAGAGATATAGCTTTGGATGGATTTTTGAAAGTAAAATTAGCCAAGGAATAGGCATCGGATTCCATTGAATCCCTATGGTCTAGAATTACTCACGTGTAGCCTAGTAATCTTGTCGATTTTCTATAGAAATCTCTAGTATGATTTTGGTCTTGATTTCTTCATGAAAGCTGTAGGGAATTGCTTAAACTATAACATATATTTAGTCAGATTTTCAAAATTCATATATAGTGGCATAAATCTATTTTAATGTTCGGCACTCTACTGTGGAAGTATAAATTCTGGAATAAATTATGGGCTGAGTTATGCGACCTGTTGCAATTCATACATAACTATTTTGGCTTAGTGTTCTTCATGAAACTTTTTCCTTTAGATCTTATTCATAACATATCAAAAGTTTAGAATTTTCTGAGTTCATTTAGGGGTTATTCCAAAATTGTTACTAAAACTGTGCATTATGATGTTTGAACTGTTTTATTCCGAATTTGCTCGATTTGTCCCTAAGGTGAATGCATCTTGCGTTGTTATTTGACATGATGATATTGGCATTCAGCATATCATTCAATATTGAGATTTGATAAAGACTCATGGGACGTCTTGTCATTGCATTGAAAAATGTTTTTGATATTAAGATGTTAATTGTTACCGTTGGACCCTCGGGTCAACGATGCCCCGGGAGTCGGGAGGCCTAGAGGATCAAATGAGTCGATACCTTGTGGATGCCTGGGGTCCGGTGCCCCAGAGGTTTTCCCCGGGAGCATCGGAATGCCCGGTAGTATGTCGGTACGTAAATCCAGAGGATATGGGTAACCATTTTCATGGCGCACCCTAGAGATTCCTTGTGACGCCAGGTGGGGTGTGAGATGCCTGGAGGTGTAACGTAACACGCTCTGGTTGCTTGGTTGTATTATGAATACATGCCCATAGGCTTTCGCGACGCCAGGTTGGGTGCGAAATCCTAGAGGGATGCAAACATTGGTCCTCTAGGGGAATAAAACCTTTTGAATGTTAAAAACTGATGATTATATTAAGTGTGAGTGTGGTCTGCTATGGGACTAAATTGTGGCATCCAAGATTTCAACAATCCTCGGGTATATGACGGTCATGACCGATCGATGGAAGTATCATCGAACTGTGGCATTGATGTCATTTACGGGCATTGATTCGTATTTGTTTATTTATTGGATTGATATGATATGTTTAGCAATGGACCGATCAACCGTGCAACAAGAGAAAATCTTTGGACTTTGATCAACTGATATTTTTTATTTTTATTTTTAGAATTGAAGGGATGGAATTCGGTCATACATGAGGAACATGCATGCGGAATTTAAGGATAAAATTTTGAGGAGTTGGACCGAACATAAGGATCACGTACATCTTTTCTTCGTGCGATTCGACAAGTAAGGAAATGAAATTTTGCCATCATGTCGCTTGACCGAATCCTTTCTCCACACAAGAACTTCGGTTATGCACTTGTACATGAAGCAAATTGATTATGGGAATATAAATTCATTCCTTTGGAAAACAAAATGCTTCATATTTGTGCAGAAATTATGGGCTTATATCTGAAGATTATGGGCCATTTAATTTGGATCTTTTGGCCACAATTTTAAGGCCCAAGCAGCCCATGAAGCCCTTGAGTGTCGACCAAAGGGGGGGGGGGGAGAACCGGACAAGGGAGACACGCCATTCTCCACTTGCCCATTGCTGCCTCAGCCACCCTCCACCTATCTCTCTCCCTTGAAGCCACCTGTTAACCCGCATGAAAAAAGTTCACTAATCAATTAATCAAAGAAACAAAAGCATTTGAAATTGAGCAAGTGAGAGAGAGAGAGACCGAGAGTGAGCAGGCGAGCAAGTGAGAGAGAGAGAGAGTTCGAGCGAGAGCGAGTAGCGAGCGGTCCAAGCAAGTGAGGGCAGAGAAGGAAGGCTGCCCTCCGCCATGCCCGTGATCGAGCTGCCGCCGTCGACGCCACTGGTCTTCATTGCTGTTGAGCCAAGCCGCGACCCCCCGAGCCCCTGTTTTTGTTTGCAACTGAGTAGAAGAGCTTGAGGCAAGTGAAAGTTCACTAATCCATGTCTTGCATGCTGCAATTATCTGGTTAAATGCTGGTAGATGTGAGAAAATGCAGAATTGGGAGTTGCATGTTGATTTTGGATGAATGAAATGAAGTTGGACTAAGAAAACTGAGCGAAAAAAAAAAAAAAAAAAAACAGAGTATGTTCTACGAGATTTCGGTTTTTTGGTTGAAATAAGAACTTAAGGGTCTAACTATAGTGGATTTTTGGAAGTGAAGTAGCTGTAATGTAGTGCAATAGACTTGTTAACACTTGGCTGTGGGCGTTGGATGCTGGATTCGAATGAGTAGAAGTGGTTCTCTTTGGATTAGTAAACTGTTTTCGCAGAAAACAGCATGACCTTCGGTGATTCCATGAATTTTCTGTAATAATCTAGCCAAATTTTGACTTCGGACCCTTAATGAAAGTTGTAGGGAATATCTTTAGAAATAACATATAAAACATTTAGAATAAAATGAACAAGGTTTGATCTATAAAACGCTTTTTCTATGATAATGTTAAATCTGGAAGTCATTACAGAGTGTTAGCAAAGAATACATAAATTACTACTCTCGATATTTAAGGAATTTGACTTGGTGTTCTTCATAAAACATTTTCCTTTAGGCCTTATTTATAACATGTCAAAATTTCATAATTTTCTGAGTTCATTTAGGGATTATTCTGAAATTTTTACCAGAACTGTGCATTGTA